>NC_143561.1:43170000-43470000 GCF_054136105.1 Typopeltis vanoorti | reverse complement strand
AACACCCAAACACTACTTTTTTCAAGCCACCAATCTCCGAAATACAGGATGATAGTCTCGCACACATGCGATGAAAATCATGTACACAAATACTTACATTTGAGGCTGGATTTTTTTTTTCTTTTTATGTGAATCCCATTCACCCAAAACTTTTAACATGAAATATTAAAAGTTTTGGGTGAATGGGATTCACATATGGAATAGAGAGAAGGAAGAAATCGTTAATGCGTTTTTTAAAAAAAGCTGGATATTGTATTTTTAAGGAAAACTTTATGGGAAAGACTGTTTCAAAGTTGTCCTTTGAAACAGTCTTGAAAAAGGAAGACAAGGAGAAGTGGGCTCGATATGATGAACCGTCTATCGCTGTTGACAAGCAACTGTTCGTGTCCTTACATGATGAAAAGAATAGCGGTGGCCAATACAGTGGAGCGGCTTCCATGAAAATACCTATAGAAAATACATAATACTGAAACAGAGCCTATGGGAACGCGATTGGACAGAGAGAGAGAGAGAGAGAGAGAGAGAGAGAGAGAGAGAGAGAGAGAGAGGGTCATCTATTAAGCGAATAGCTCTCGCCTGGGTATAATCAAGCATTCTGAGAAAAGTTTTTGGTGTGTCATCTCAAATGTGAGAATAATATTCTAAGATCAGACGGATTTGGATTTCATAAAGTGTTGGGAGTACAAGAGAAGTAATGTTTAGTTAAAAAAGAATAGTAAGCCTTTTTGGAAGCTGAGGAGGCTATGGACGATGTGTCTTATGCCAGGACAGGCTAGATGTGAAAGTCAGCCCAAAAAAAAAAAAAAAAAAAACTATCTTGGTTGGAGAACGGCATGTCATCAAAAGTGAGAGGGGGGGAGAGAGAGAGAGAGAGACTTCCTTCCAGGAAATAAGAAAGGACTGCTTTTTGGTAATATTACGATTCACCAGACTGCTCTCACCCCACTTGAAAATGTCAAGGAGATCGGTGTTTAAGGCACTGGTTATAGAAGATGACGTTTGAGCACTACAAGGTTTGTAAATGAAGAAGAGAAATGGAGAGTAGTGTAATCAGCAAAGCTATGAATATTACTGGATGTTGGTGAGAGAGGATGATTGACACAGTATATAGGAGAAGGAGCGTTGGGTGAAAACACAAAATCCTGGGGAACTCCAGCATTGGTGGAAAACTCTAATGATGTGAAATCATCCATCGTGACATACAATGTACGATTAAAGAGGAAGCTGGTAGGAGAAGACTATAAAACGGCAACTTGGTGAGAAGTGGAATGCTTCCACACTAGGTCAGATTCCTTGGAAATATCAAGAGCGACTACGCGATATCTCCAAACTTAAGTCCATGGACTGTGTCCAAAGGTGGGCGAGGTTGGCTACATCTGCCATGGGGGTAGATGGTAGATGTAGATCTACCATTAATTGGTAGATCTCCAAGCACTAACTAATTAATTGTTAATCACCTTTTCCATTATTTTCGAGAGCAGTGAAGTGAGAACAACAGAAATATAGTTTGATAGATGAATATGAAAGCGTCTAATAGTGATGCACGATTGATGTTAATTCTTTCAGTATAACTGAAAATTCTTAATTCTTTCAGTATAACTAGACGGATACTATGTGGGCAAGACTTACTAACATCAGAACAACTGAGTAGTTTTCAGATGTCCTTCTGAAAAAAAAAGATCAACAAAGGCACTGTGGGTATTTCGCTTGATGGTAGGAGGAAATTTGTCTTGGTCTCTAAACAAGAGTTTGAGGAAAAGACAGATGTCAAGAGATGGTACCACTGTACCATCAAGATGAAAGAAACATGGAAAGTTATATTCAGAGTTTCTAAGAGAAGGCTAAATATTATCGATATATTTGCAGGGAGAGTTGATTAAGAAAAAAATACATTTGCAGGGAGAGTTGATTAAGAAAAAAGTCCAAACTCTTGGCAGAATGATGAGGATTATAATCTGGTAGGAAGATTAACAATTTGAATTAGACAAAATTGCATGTTTTGCTCTTTTTACGAAGGCATCATGAATGATGAACGGTGGAAAATTTAGGTGCGCTGTAGCTTAGAGGATGCCAGTTGAGATTCAGTGATGAATAACTGATCGGGTTTGGATGTCTGTACTGGTGATGCATGTCACTGATGTAAGTATCGAGACTAAAGGTTAACAAAATCGACACGGAAGTGTCTTTTTACATGAAATTTTGTTGATTCGTTCGATTTTTTTTTTTTTTACTTTATCTGATTTCTGCAAATTTTGTTACAACTTTGATATTTTTTTAATGTTTTTTTTTTTTTTTGTTTTCGTGGCATTTTATTTTATTTTATTTTAAACGCGGTGTCTATATAATTTGTTATATCAACTTTCATGGTAATGGAATATTGGAAAAATCTATTGGGCAGGGGTATGTAGCAGAGGTGAAGAGCTTGCGGAGACGACTCCCACACAGGGAATGTCCATGCCCAAATCCAAGCATAATTTCGACAGTGTCCCTGCAAGCTGCTATACTCGGACCGCCCCTCTACGCAAAGAACTTCCTCAACTTACAGAAACCACTTTACTGCCGTACCTTCGAATGGAGGAGATGCTGCCCTCCTCGTTAATTAATTATGGTGTGGAGAGAGTACTTAGCTAGCATCACCCGCACTACACCTAAGAATCACAGTGGCTAATTCTGCATGCTTGCTGAGCAAGCTCATTAATTGAGAAAGAAGCAATATTTATTGTTAATAAATGCATGCATTTATAAGCATTCTATTTAGGCTTTTATTTTTGTAGACAGAAGACGTCTTAAGCTTGCGCGGCAATAATTGAGCTTTGCGTTGTGTATCGAAGGCCGACGCTAGTCAAGCTACCTTGGCTTGCTCGGTTGTGGGAGCATCCAAGTCCTCGCTTCAGCACTGTGATTTCATGCGCCCGTACAGCCATTTCCGCTCCCTCCACGTCATCTCGCCCTGTTGCTTAAACACGGGCCATACGCAGCCAAAGTAGCTCTAGCCAATGAGCTTCAGCCAGCCTTTACAAGTGTGCGTGTTGCTTGGGAAAATTAAGTTACAACCAACTTTTCATGACGATGTTATTGACCAGTTCATAAAGAAGAACACTGGGGTAGAATTTGTATTCAAGCTAAATTGAAAATGATAAAATATCATTTCTAAAATAAATGTTGTATTTGTATGATTAACTGTACATAAATTTCTAAATAAGAAATTTACTTATACAACGTAAAGTACTTATACAATGCGGTTTCGATATAACGCGGTCTAAAATTGTAGTAACCCTTGTTGAACGCGTTACTTATACAACACGGTTCCGATAAAAACACGGTCTACAAATTGTAGTAATCTTTTATCTTTTCGTATGTTTTTCACCGCGCGACTTAAAAATCGAATTTTATCTTCATTAAATTTGTGTCTGCCCGTATCCCGCATGTAATTATAAGTAGCGAATTTATATTAGGGGAAATACCCTTTAGCACGCATGTACCTCAATTGTTTACCGTATAAAACGTTTATTGTTGAAAATTGTCCTCGTTTCTGCCAGGAAAGTGCATTAAAAATCATAAGTGTGTTCATCTCAAGCTGAGCACTTTATTTTCTGGTGAGTGACATACAATATGTAATGCTTGCTTTTTGGTGTAGAAAATTATTTTTATAGTAATGGCCACAAACTGCAACGAAAGGGAAAAACCAACACTGAAAACAAAATTAATTTCTCTTGAAGAAAAAAAAATTCAAAATCTTGGATCGGTTGAAAAATGGAGAAAAACCAAATTTAAATGAATCAACAGTTCGAACAATCAAACAAAATGGACATAAAATCCGAGAAAGTGTTTATTGCTGGGTCAACGGTAAGTGCAAAGCGCGTTGCTCGTGTACGCGATATTCTAATGGAAAAATTGAGACATCTCTAATGATTTCGATAGAAGATTGCAGCTCAAAAGAAAATTGCTATGGATGGAAATCTTATTAAACAAACAGCTCTCAAAGTTTATAAACATTTATAATGCAGACCAGGTGTTCAATGCGGATGAATCCGGGTTATATTGGAAAAAAATGCAAAAATGCACCTATATTTCGAAAAATGAAAAATCATCTCCTGGATTCAAAGTTTCCAAAGAGAGAATTACTCTACTGTTTTGTAGTAATGCATGGTGATTACATGACAAAAGCAGTGTTTATTAACCAATCCTCAAATCCTCGTGCTATGAAAGATTAAAATATGCACTATTTTATTTTGCCTAAAACATTTATGCATTATGTGCAACGAAGTTTAAGTACAATTTGTAATTTTTATACTTCTATACTATGTATTTGCTTCATAGTTTATATGTTTTCTTAACTTACATGAATTACCAGAATTAAATAAAAATATTTTTTGTTGGATATGTCATTGCTGTTTATATAATTAAAAAAAAAAAACGATTTCGGAACATAACCCTACTTTTTCTATGTGATCTAAGACTCGCATAACGCGATTTATATAACGCGGCATTTCTGTGGAACCTAACATCCGCGTTATACGAGGGTTACCTGTACATAGTTTTAAATGGTCAGTAATTCATTATTCCGCTAATCAGATTTCAATCACACCTCTCATTCCCTGAATGATAACAAGAGCAAGCGTGAATTTCAAGACCAGCATTCGCCCCTGAAGAAGAAAGGAGTGGACGAAAATTGGAGACCCTACTCGGAGACAAAACACGACAATTGCCATTTCACACTTCCAATAGCGGAACCGTGGTGTTTCTTGGACAATAAAACTCGTCTATCTACCATCTAGCGATCTAGTTAGCATTTTTATCACTTAAAGACTTTCGCAAACATCCATATCATAGTAGGAGCCGATCAACAAGGCCAATAGCAGTATATATATATGACGCTCAACAAAAGGAGATATCATGCCTTCGTCTTGCGTACGTTTTTTAATTAATTTTTGTCCGCTTAAGTGCATTGCCTGTAATTTAACAACTTATTTCAACTACTTGCGCTATCGGGGTTGTCAGCACTTACAAGACACCAACCAGAAAAAGGTAAACGTAGTTATATTTAAATAGAAAACTTACTGTGGGAATAAAAAGACAAATTCCACATGAACACAGACGTACAAAAGTAAGACAAATACGTTTTAGTATTAAAAAAAAAAAGGAAACCTTTTCAAATTAAGTTGATCTTTTCCTTGTCTAAGAGTGCATCCATTCTTTTTTTAGAAAGTTGCTTACATCACCTGTTACTCGAAACATCTTCAACAGACGGAAATCGTTGAATAATTATAATGTAATCCGAAACTAATTTATCTTCAGTTAGAATGAATTATTCAAAGTGAACTCGGGCTAATGTCTTCTGGAATAATGAATAATTACAAAGTAAGCTGGAATTAATTTGCTTGAAGGAATAACATTCTTTTATGAAAGCTCATTGCAACATAACAGAGAAAGTGATACTCGATTGCTATGTCCATTAACATACAAGAATTGCGCCATCTTGAATACATTATTTATATAATGACGTCGCGTTACAAAATTTTGCACATGAGGTAATAAAGCGAGCGTGTTACTTAATCAAGTTATCCGTTCTAATCTTGTTATAAATAACAAGATTTAATAAGCTTGTATGCTTATTGGACAAGCGGTAATTACCTTATAACGATAATTTTTCTCGTGAAGAGACAATAAATGGTAAAAAAAAAGAAAGAAAACATAATTTCAGAAATTACATGGCAACAAATGGTTATTTTTCGCTACAAAAGAGTAAAGGTTTAACTATTCACATAAAAAATAACTTCACCATTGTTAATTATTACGAAATTAACCATATTCATACTGTCATGTACTATAGGATTACAACTTTTCCCGGTGGAAAAAAATATATAATAAGAAGAAAACTAAAAAATCTTTGTTCTTATACAGCTTTTTTTTTCTAGTTTGTGTCTGCTAAGTGGCTCGCTAGAAAAAGGAGAGATGTATAAGAATAAACATACTCATTTTGAAGAACGTATTCCAGTAAAAAATACTTTTATTTGTGAATTTCCACTACAGTCTTTCCATTGCTTCTCCTTTCGACATATTTTTCATCGCAGCAGAAATGAATAAAAATAGATCTGAAGATAAGAGATAACTCGAAAACGTATACATATTTTACGAATGATGCTTTAAGAAGAGCAGTCAAATTTGTGAAATGCGTTTTGTAAATAATTAATATGAACAGAAAATTAATACTAACAAGGAAATAACATCCAAAATCTCCAGTTTTTTAAATGGTCTATTACATAATCCTAATATCGCTTAATTTCGACATACGTATAAATGAAATAAGAGAAACTACATAAACATAAAATTGTACAGAGGAAAGCGTAGGAAAAGCTAAAGGAAGAAGCTTTTTTATTGGTGAACTGAAGTGTGAAACCACTTCAGGCCTCCACTATATAACTGGTGTAACTTGAAGAGAACCATGTTTGATCTCTCAAAACCCAGTCCACCTATGGCAGTACGTTATGCAAAATATGCGCAATACATGGTGTGGGGGGAGGGGGGGGAGAGAATCTGAAGAGATCCTCCCCACAAATGCTTATTTAGCAAGAATAAAGCTAGTAATTTAATAAATTTTATTTAATATGATCATTTTCTGATGTTTGTTCTACATTCAATACACAAAGACCCGCTCGGATATCTTATAATATCTCTAAATGTCACAAATAGCTACAATGGAAGTAGTTTATTTTCTTTTGAAAAGTTGTCCTTCGTCTACTAAAAGTTTAAATTTTTAAAGAAAACCTTCAGACTGCAGTTCGGGGAAAAAAAAAAACTTCCAGTAATTTGTTATAGTTATTATATTCTTGGGCTTGGGTTATTATATTTTCTCCTTATAATGAATATGATAAATATTTAGCCATCTATTTTATGCCTATGTGGTACATTTCGAATTCCCCCAGTTCCTTTAAGTGCCAAGGTTCAATTCATGGGTACAATGCGCGCGGGCACACACACACATACAAAAAAAATATATATATATATATGAAGCCTGAGTTCATGAAATGAAAATTTCTAAGAATTTCAGCTTCGCCGTAATATCAAACGATGAACTACGAACTATGAACTGTATACAATCAATACTTCCTTTCACCTGCTTCTGAAATGAAAAGTACTATTACTTATCTTTCACTGGAAATTCGCTTTATTATTTTTTTTTTATATTACTGTTATGGAAACAAGAATTGATTGTGATAAGGAAATGTTTTAATAAATAGCAGAACTGCAATAAATCCGAGTGATTTATAGCAAATCGTTTGCAATTTACTTTAGACCATTGAAATAAACATAAAACGATTTATTGAAAAATATATTTACTAAATTTGCTCTTTCGCATTTATCGTTTCTGAATAAAGCCATAAGTAGATTTGCAGAACAACGCAATTTATTATCGGAAAGGGCGAAATTCCAAGATACAGGAAAGAAGCAACTGTTTTCTTCTTTGATAAATATTTAGGTAGTACAACTCTAGAATTTACTCTGATATTCAGAACACGGGTCCCGTGATCAAATCTAGGTATTTGTTTTGCATTATTCTGCTTAATCCTTCATCTAAATGATAATGTATTGTGCTCTATTTCTTATGGTGGTTTTTATTTCCAAAATGACAGATATCCCATTCTGTCTAGAACATAAAAATGGAAAATTAGGGACAATTTACAATATGTGTACGTGCTCTCCGTGAGCATGTTTAATGAATGTGATTAGTTTGGTTGCAAAAAAAATAAAAATAATAATAATAAACAAATAAATAAAATAAAACTTTTGATGATCAATATATTTATATAAGTCTATATAATAGACTTATATAAAAGTGTTTTTTTTTTTTCTGTAAAAGAAATGATCGAGCGATATTGGTAGAGTTAGAAACAAGCATTTACTCATCTTGATTAGAAACAATCCCTGGAAAAATCGATGAAGAAAGGAAGGACTAATTTGAATCGGAACAACCAGTTAGACGACACGAAGGGTATTTAAATTTGGTAATATACTTCACAAGAAAAATAATGTGCATTATCCCTAAAGGATGCTCTTCATTGAGCTGACATACAGCTTATGAGAATATGTGTGTGTCGATGGAAACTAGGTAAGTGGAGTGTTGTGTGACGCAAAAACTGTGAGTTCAGTTAGGATTCAAGAAGGGAGAAATTTGCAAAGCAGTAGTGTTTTTTTTTTTTTTTAATTTCAACATTTTATTACAACGAATGAATAATTTCAAAGAAAACTTACTTTAATATATGATCAGTATGCCAATCAGAGACTACTGTTTCAAGTTAAAGCTGATTACAGTAGTGTTAAAGAGGCTAAAGACCCTGATATCGTTTAAATATGAATTCATAAGTTAAGAAAGGAGGAAAAACCTTTAAAACCCTTAAACTAAGGGTTTAACGATTCTCACTGTAAAGTATGTAAACAAAACAAAGATCTTTCTCGTACCCACTTCAGGGAAACACAGCTATATAATAAAATGCAGTAAGTACATTTTATAAAGCTTCCATGCATTTTTTTCCCCTTCAAATCGCTTTTTTCTTCAAATGAAAAATATTCCACAAATTTATAATTTGTCAATTTTACACAGAATTACAAACACAACTTAAGGAACTTGACATCATTCACAATTTTTTAGCTTTCCCACAAAACAGACAAACTAGCTGGAGAACACACGCAATTAATAGAACAACCAATGTAAAGTATATGCTTAAATATAATACTAATGAATTTTATATTCCGGTCATGTGCCAAATGAAAAATTCAGTATAGCAAAAAATACACAGAGCAGCGATCGAAGACTCTTGTTTTTATCTATATATAAATAATGCAAAATGTCCTATTTTTTTTTTTTTTTAACTTCCATGGAAATCGAAACCACGAAATACATAATGGACACATAACATCCGATTTGGTGTGTTTTTACTGATGTAAAACACACAGAACTGACCTTCATTTGTGTCCGACTAGTTCCGTTTGTTTTGCAGGCGGAAAAACCCCGAGTTTCCTGAGGGGGGAAGAGGGAAAGATAAAAGGTTTGCCACGTCTTTCTGAGACCATAACATTAGAAAAATATAAGTGCGCAACACCATTGTAGTCTTTTTACTTGCTGATGTTAGAGATAAGCGGGCGGCTTCCAGTACAGGACAGCCAAACCTAGAGGGGTGTATGTCTAATGATTAATGTGAAGTTGGGACCACAACCAACGGCAACAATATGGAGCATGGGGAGACTGATGTCACGGTGCTATATATACGATTCAAGAATTCTATAGCGATAGTATATTATAGTGAGGTGCATCCCAACCATTAAAAGCTGAAACTTTTACTCTGTGCTCTTCCTGCGATACAATGGACAATACTAGTCAAGCATAAAGCTCACTATTGTAGTTGTGGTTGAAGCCAAGAGGAGACACGTGGCTGTCAGAGGAAGAAATCGATCAACATAATAAATATCACGTTATCAGATCCTGCAAAAAGGCTAAGGTGTCTGTAATAGGAGACACACAAATGGGACTACAACTGCTAAGAATACAAATGACTTTGGAAACGCTTTCTCCTAAATAAAAGGAAGCACGGAAACGAACGATCTTAGATTTGAATCTTAAACCTAAATTGATAAAAGCAGAAGGCAAGAATGTTGAAGAGGAACAAACACAAGCAGCTTGCATCCGGTGAACTAAACGGAAAGAAGTTAAATAAAGGATCGGATTGTCGACGGGTATATTGTCTTATAATGAAAAATAAAAATGAGAAATAATTAATGCAAACGAGTAACGAAAAAAGGAAATTATGTTCTACAGGTGTGAAAAGTGCAAATATTGAATTAAAACCATATATTTTTGTTAATGATAAACAAATGCATATTTGCCAATGAGCAGGGATACACACATGCACACAAAGAAATTGGAGTAATCGTGCTAGCATAGTAACTTCCATTTTCAACGAGTTGTTGCTATCTTCTTTACATCATACTTTGTGGGGAAAAAAAAAAAAAAACTCATTCTAACATAAGCGCTATTTCGAATATTGTAATCAATAAAGTAACTCAGTCCAATACAACGTCTTTTAAGTATAATGCAATTCCAAGGAGCTCTTCTTAAAAAAAAAAAAAAAAAAAAAAAAAAAAAAAAAAAAAAAAGAATTGGTACATGTTTGACGAAGTCAGAAATTGCATATATAGGGCAAACACTCGAATATCCAAACGTTAAAACAGAACAGATACTGTATCATTCTTTAATATTTTGTTATATTTACAATGTACATAATAGCAGTTTCGACCAAATGTTCAGGGATTGAAAAGAAGAGAGAACTGGGAATATTTGGTATGTGGATTTTTTTTATTCTTCCTGACTAAAATATTTTATATATATATACCGGAATGAATCTTTGAATATGGCATAAACTAGAAGGTGAAAATACTCATAAGTTGGCAGCCGGTGAAAATTTTAAGTGAGGATGCTGCATATATATTAAAAAAAAAACTTTTTTTTTCTTAATCAGTAATGAATTTATTAATAAATAAATTTACATATTAAAAATTGCTTTATTAAAATATTTCATCCTCACCACGAACAAACACCAATAATAAAAGTTTCGTATCAATAGCAATGACAAGCGCAAACGAATATCTGCGTTAGATCGCAGTGCGTTTGTTTCGTGGAACGATAATTGAAAAAAAAAATTCTTTTTATATTTTCAACAGTGACACTCGTCATAATTCAGCCTTATATCTATAATAAATAAATAATTATATGTTATTTTAACAAAATAAAATAAGATTGACAAAAAATAGTTCACCACGCACACGCACCAATAATAAACGTTTCATATCACAGAAATAAGGCGCGTAAGCATACTAAAAATACACTGCCGTTTGAGCAGTTGCAGTTGGGAATGACGTTACGTGCAATGACAAGAGCAAACGAATATCGGCGTTAGATCGCAGTGCATTTGTTTCGTAATCTAAAGCGTTAATCGAACAATTCCAATTATTAACTATTCAATCAATGTCAAAACATAAGCTGTAACCTTTAACATGTTGTACTGCATTTATATAATGTTGTAAGCATTGTTATTATTTATAAACACAAACAAAATTTAATTTTTTTCATTTTTTCCTTTGGGGTGCCGCAGTGTTGTAGTGCTTATGTACGGGCCGCCACCGAACTTGACTAAAACTGGCGTGCACATCATATAACCACATTTTCACTCTCCTTCTCTCCCGTTCTGCTACTTTCATCAGACACTTTGTCAAGTCGGTCCTTCTGAGCAACCGTCACTTCCGAAGCTACTCTCATTAGTATAACGGTAATGATTATCATATTACAGGGGATGATGACGAGGTCACGGCCTCTGGAGGGTTAGTGTCCTACTCTCTTCGACGCCTAGCTACCGTGCGCCGCAACTAATTCATGCAGTACGAAATGACGAGGACTGTTTAGAGTGGCCACTTCGCTGGTGCATGGGGAGGGGAAGGGATAGAATAAGTTGAACAGAGAGAGAGAGAGAGAGAGAGAGAGAGAGAGCTGAGGGAGGTCGGAGTTGTTTTAGTTTATATCTCATTGAGTTGGTCTGCTGGTAATTATAGAATCACAGTATGAAGGTGAAACTGTTTGTTGGAAACGACATTTAGGGGCAAAGAAAACCTTCCGTTTTCTTTGCCCCTAAATGTCGGAAGAACTGTTTTGAGTGATCCAACAACAAACACAAACATTTCCTCTTATATTAACATATAAATTTGCCCTAACAGCCATTAAGCATTAGAAACATATTCCGGTAAGTTCCTAAAATTCGATTAACTCTAGACATAGAAAATTGTATGAATGAATAAATAACGAATGAATAAATAATGAATGAAATCACACTTTTATTAAGTTCATAGATAACTAATTAGTATTAGTAGCTTAATTAGCTCATTAAACCTTTTGTTGGGCGTAAATAGGAAATAATATTAAAATTAAAATCAAATTTCTTAATTAAAATTTGAATTCTGATTAAGAACACGCCTTGCCTGCAGAAGGTATCTCTTTTGGAGTGGTATGTTAAAATATCATTTAAATATCAAAAGTTAAAGTGGGGAGAACGAGATAAAAGGCAAGTGGAAGCTGCAGAAATGAAGTTCCTAAGACCGCTCGCAGGATATAAAAGAATAGACAAGATAAGAAATAAGAAAACAGATATCCATAATTAACATAACAGAAGACATCACAAACTATAGAAAAAATGAATGAAGACAGATGTCCAAATATTTCCTGGAAATATAAACCAAAGGGACACCGATCAAGAGGAAGACTTAGGAGGAGATGGGCAGAAGACTTTTTAAACCCTTGAAAACGTTACAGGCAAACAATTGCCTAATACAGGAAAGCAGGAAGAAGAAGTTAAAGTTAAAATGATAATCTCCACAAAATCAGCCTACCTTCTACAATGAAAAAACACGGACTTGGGAGAATCATTGTCTTCTTAAGGACAGCTGATGCTATTTATAATTAGGATTATATAATTGAGAACACGTGTAATCTGGTCATTTTGTGTGTTTTGCAAGATTTTTCTAATTTATGGAAAAACAGGTTAAAAAAAGTAAAGCTGTTATGCAATTTCAAGATAAAAATCTAATGAGCTGTAAACGAAACAGCTATATACATAGCTGTTTCCTTCTACAGTTCAAATAACCAAGAATTTGCAATGTATTTTTTTCTGTATTTATTTTAAAATTGTATTTATTAACATTCATGCCATCCATCTATCTGTTCTTGCCAGATATAGCTCAGTGAATAGATTACTGCATAATCTAAATTTTGATCAACAACTAAGGCTATGAAGCTTGCTCGTGTCCATAGTGATCCTAAAGCTATACGTGTCCCCTGGGTGGTGCTAAATGAGCAACAGCGATAGGCAGCCTGTCCATCCTGAGGATCTCCTGGCCAATTTCATGATGTCTACTGAATATAGTGACTTGCAGAAACCAGAATTTAGAAACATTGGCCCTACACTACATATTTGTCAATTAAATATTGAATCTATTAGCAAAGCCAAATGCGATTATTTATCAAATTTATTGTTAACCAACAATGTTGATGTGATTGCTGTCCAGGAAACACGTGCTGCTGATCCTGAACAACTCCTTAAAAGAGGTCGCATTCCAGGTTACACTGCTATTGGTGCAACTTATCATGAAGTATATGGAATAGCAACGTAT
Organism: Typopeltis vanoorti; assembly: GCF_054136105.1. Lineage (NCBI taxonomy): Eukaryota > Metazoa > Arthropoda > Arachnida > Uropygi > Thelyphonidae > Typopeltis > Typopeltis vanoorti. The sequence goes on along the minus strand of NC_143561.1, from coordinate 43,456,788 downwards.
GTGCGAAATCGTCTTAAAGAAGTTTTTCTTCTATCTCAAAATATTGTAGAAAACATACATACAGTAGTGATAAAAGTTCAAGATATTACAATTACGAATATTTATAAGCTACACTGATCGCCTTGGCCGGAAAAAAATTTTCCCATTGCTGAACATCCCGCAATTTATATTGGGGACTTTAATAGTCACGATGAACAGTGGAATTATGCTCGAAACAACGAATGTGGTGAAAAACTTGATGAGTGGATCGAACTAAATAATCTTCACTTAGTCTTTGATGTCAAAGACAAAGGCACTTTTAGATCTGCGGCCTGGAAAAGAGACTATAACCCTGATTTATGTCTTGTGAGCAAAAATAATTGAGGTCACCCTATGCAAAAATCTGAGAAAGGTTTTAACCGACTTTCCTCATAGTCAACATAGACCGGTATTAATTGATATTGGCATTTCCATTCCGCTTGTAAGATCAAAGCCTATCCCACGCTGGAATTTTAAAAAGGCTGACTGTAATAAATACCCAAATGAACTTGACAAATGTATTCGCTGGATATCTCCAATAAGTAGTAATTTTCATCGATTTATAGGCATAGTCCTGCTTGCTGCCAAGAAAAGTATTCCTAGAGGTATTAGACATAACTATATACATGGCTGGAGCGAAGAATGTGAATTACTTTATAATGAATATCTGATAAACAATGACCCAAAAACAGCAGACGAACTCCTAGAAAACTTGATATATCCCGAAGGAAAAAATGAGTAAATACAGTAAGGTATAGACTTTACTCATTCCAGCAGTAAAGCTTGGAGCCATCTTAGGAAACTAGATAGTTTCCTAAGAAGTGCTCCTTTGATTAAAGAACAACCAAGAATCACCCCAGATCAACTAGCTATACATATTGTTAATATATCACGTATCCCAATCAATAAAAAGCATACAAGATATATAAAGAGAAAAGTAAAAGAATTCAGCAAGTCTTCACCTATAACTTCAAATTTTGCACGCCTTTTTAGGCAGCAAGAAGTTGAAGCAGCCTTAAAGGAATTAAAGCCTGGTAAGGCTCCTGGTTTTGATAACATTCGTCCAGAATTTTTGATTAATCTAGGAAGAAATGCAAGATTATGGTTAACAAAATTCTATACTGACATTCTTACAGCTGGTAAACTTCCCACTATTTTTAAAAAAGCAAAAGGACTTTCAATTTTAAAGCCTGGTAAGTCTAATTATAAACCGGAAAGTTACCGACCTATTACTGTCCTCAGTTGTTGTTATAAACTCTTTGAAAGACTTATTTATAATAGAATAAGCTCCACAATTTTTAAAAATGTCCCAATAGAACAAGCTAGCTTCAGACCAAATCGTGGGTGTTGTGACCAGGTTCTCTCTTTGGTAACTCACATAGAAGCTGGTTTTCAAAAGGGTTTAAAAACATCAGCAGCATTTATTGATTTGTCAACAGCCTTTGACACCGTTTGGAGACAAGGTCTTCTATATAAATTATATAAAATTATCCCATGTAAAACAATAGTCCATATTATTAATAATATGCTAAGAGATAGAAGATTTATAGTTACCACAGGTAATAAAACTAGCAGCGAAAGGAAGTTAAATAATGGACTGCCACAGGGATCTGTTTTATCTCCGTTATTATTCAATCTGTATATATCTGATCTTCCCGTCACTACATCAAGGAAATTTTGTTATGCCGACGATACAGCAATAACTACACAGCATAAATCTACAGAAGAAATTCTAAAAGCTGACTCAACTATTCTGGATGAATATTTTAAAAGATGGACACTGTTTAAATAGGAGCAAAACGGTAATAATCTTGTTTTCGTCTAAATAATAACTTGGCAAATGTGAAACTAAAAATTGAATTGAACAACACTATACTTTTATATAATAAATTCCCTAAGTACTGGGAGTCACACTTGACCGTTCTCTCACTTTCAGGCAACATCTTTCAAACTTGGCATACAAACTAAGGACACGTAATAATATCCTACAGAGTATTCTCAAGTGCTGAATATTGTGCTCCTGTGTGGCAAAATAGCCCTCACACAAGGATTATCGATTCTTGTTTGAATAATAGCTTAAGATTAATTACGGGCTCTATTAGATCGACCCCAACATATCAGTTACCTCTTTTAGCAGGCATTATCCCTATAGAACTACGCAGATTGAATTGTTTAGTCCGTGAATTTCAAAAAATTGCTGGTAATCCGAACCTACCTATTCATCAGGATCTCCCAACTCTTAACGTCAATAGATTGAAATCTCGCCATCCATTTTACGAGCAGCAGAAGACTAGTGCTAACTAATTTTAACCCTTTATCAAAGTGAGAAGAAACATGGAAGGAAAATACGAAAGAACATTTGCATCTACCTCGCAAAACATGAACGGTACTAAATAGAATTCGGACAAATCATGGTGGCCTATGTGGAGATACTCTATAAATGGAACAAACAAACATCTCCAGAATGTGACTATGGTGCTCCACGACAGACTATGCAACATATTGTAACAGAATGCATCTTCTGTGCTTATCAGAATGACTGGAATGACTCTTTACAAGCGGCTCCTGAAGCTGTGACCTGGATTACGAATTTATAATTAGATTTACGAATTAGATCTGAATTTATAATGATGTATATGTTTTTTTCTCTTATTACAACATATTAAGACTTTTACTTTTAAGTCTTATTTTAATTTTCCAACTCCTTGGATCAGATCTGTGTTTTCCTTCAAAGTTTTAACTTAAAATATTTTAAATTCTTCAATTCTGTTAATATATAATGACATCATGATTCTCTTTTTTAACATCATGTTTTTGCCATGAGCTATGTATGTATGTATTATGTTTGTAACTGAGTGTACTCTCAGGCTGGTTTCCTGTGTTGTGATATGAAAAGTTTCCAAGGGGAAGAAACGCTTCCACTTCTGTATGCGACTGGCTAACTCATCCTCAGACCTGAGATCGACGTCTCAAGTTTGGTACGGTTGAATAAGATTACCCATCACTACATCCACAGTGCTGCACGCTATACGAGGTGTGGCTATTAAATAACAAGACTGATTGCAAAAATGTGGTTTATTATTACAATTGTACAACTTAAGTGTTATCCCCTTCAACATACTCCCCTCCTCTATCTATACCTGATATTCCTCTTGACTAGTCATGGATAAATTATTGAATAGTATTGTATGGAATAGTAGAATTTCTTTCCATACAATAATATACATGTTAGTTGTTAGGGCTACTAGATGGCAGCACTTGTCTGCAGTATAGATGTCTACTTTTACCGTACCTATTGAAATCACTAACATCCTTGGATTCAGCTATCAGTGATAACTATGAATGGAAAGAAACCCATTAATAATCTATCTTTAAAAGAGCTTCGCCTGTCTGATTTATTTCATTATCACAACCGAACGTAACCTTTTCTGGCATTAGCCAATAAACGTATAGTGCATAAGCACTACAGGAAGTGTTTCTTCATTTGTATACCATTAAACATAGTCTGATTCAAACCAAAATTGTTAAAAATTTTTCTGTTAATTCTGAATCTCTCCTGAATGCAAAGACAATCTTCTCATTCACCGAACCAAACAGCAGATGCCTTCAAACATTATGTCCTGCCCGTTCCGCTAATAGCTATTAGAAATACGGCTGTTTCCTTTCTTCAGCAAGACCGATCTTGTTATCTGTAATGCATTCTTTCAGCTTTTTCTGTCAGTCGAGTGACAGCAAGGAAGTAACTCTTCGTTGGTATGAGCGGAAAAACATCCGGGGGCGTTATCTAAATCTTGCTAAGCATAGTGCAAATATCAAAGCCGGAAAGAGTAAAGGAAGGAAGAAGGACAGTTTCCTGATGGCCTATACGAAAACGGCAATAAGCATTTTGTTTAGAGGTAGAAATGAAATAATATTAACGCTCTGTTTCATGAAATTTTCGAGTAATTTCTATTCGGCATTTGTTGGACCAAAAAGAACATTAATGACAATCTACTTAATAGTACTGCACATTGATCTGTATTGTTTTGACAGAATATTAGGCTTAATTTCTAATATGAATGTATATTCAAAGATGTATATCCAATGTCTTTCTTTATTTCATGAAAAAAAAATCTAAATTATTTTACTCAATCACAAATGTAGATGAAGTGCAAATCCTAATAATACTATTTAAAAACAACTCAAGATAACGAATTCTGTTCGTTACATTGTTTAAGATCTGTTGCCAAGGGAACCAATGCCATTGAGTCGCGTGTTATTTCTATTTTATGTTATTTGAGAACAGTGTTTTGTTATTTGCGTTATTTCTATTTTACAGGGGGAAAAATCAAATCAAATAAACTCTCCATATTAATTAAACTCCCAGTGAAAATGAATACATCCGAGATGGACTTCGAATCCTTACAAATATAAATAAGTTTATTTGATTATTATTCAAGGAAATGTCGCCACGTCTTGCTGTATTTCGCACAGGTTATATTCTTTAATTATTGTTTTTATTATTTGCACCACAAGTAATGTGGTGCAAATAATAAAAACGATAAGGTTAAAAACCTACAGCACACTGGGGTAATCTGCAGACCTTGTTTTGAAGAAATACGTTTTATGCTACTTCAGGACTCCAATAAGAACCAGGTCAGTAGCATATCTTAATGAAAGATTTACAATCGTGTCCCGTTGGAATTCGAATCTGCAACCTTCGATGACAAAGTGGATTTTAAATTATAACCGCACTGCCTGTGTGGGTTTAAACACACAGGCAGTGCGGTTGAAAAACGAAACCTTGATAATTATGACGCAGAATATTGTTCAACATAACTCTGGCATATCCTACGGTGGTGCTTTATATCATGCTGCTTCTCTTAGGTTCATTTCTCTGAAGAGATGAATTTTTTTCCTACAATATTAAATGGCACATCAGTTTAAAGACCTTTTCACGCTGATTTCAAAAATATGATGCATCCATTAAGCTGCTGTGCAACCACATATTTTCAGTGAATATATCATGACCACTATCCTAATAGTGGTCATGATATATTGAACTGCCGTTATGCGGCGTGGCAATGGCTCTATAACACCTTTGAATGTTGCAGGAAGTACGCTGTTCTACCTCATCAGGATATCGTCTCGTAGATCTGAGAGTGTTTGAAGTGGAGAATTCGAAACACCAGATCTCTTGAGCTACGTAATCCCAGAGATGATACATGATATTCAAATCTGGCAGGCATAGTAACACTCGAAAATCACCGTCATCTTAGGAGAATTACTCTCAAACAATACCCGTAACATAGCAAGGATTATTGTCCTGTTGGAACACATATATCGCTTGAAAACACACTCATCGTGAAGGAGGAGTGTACCTGATCAGCCAAAATGGATAGGTGCCTTGTAGTATTCATAGTACAATCTACGGGGATCAGGGCTACAAATGAATCCCAGAAAAATATTCTCAGATGCCGTAACGCTACTCCTTCCTACTTGCTTCTTCTGGAGCAGGACCGTTTTCACCATTAGGCGAACCTAGGCAATCGCCTAGGGACGCTAAAACTTATTTAAGATGTAGTGTGCGTGTGCTTCTGTGAGTATGACAATATATATATATATATATATATATATATATATATATATATATATATATATATATAGAGAGAGAGAGAGAGAGAGAGAGAGAGAGAGATAATGTATAGAAGCGCCTAAATTTTCTTTGTCTAGGGGCATCCGATACTCTCGGACCGGCCCTGTTCTGGAGTACAGTTCATCTCTCTCTCTCTCTCTCTCCTCTTTTTTTTCCAGGTAGGTTTCTGCCTAACTATTCACACAGCATAGCCGGAAAAGAGATTCACCGGTAAAAGGCAACCTTTTTCCAGACTTAAGTGGTCTAATATCACAGAGCCGAACTGTTAACGTGGTCGTCGATGATTAGTTATAAGCAGAGATACTTTGACAGGGCGCCTACTTCGTAAGTCCATACGGAGGACCATAAATTCCATGGTCAGCCGTTCCACAGTTTTTCGTCTATGAGCTTCCACAAGGTGGGTCAGCCTGCGTTCACCACAAGCGTCAATGAAGTGCATTGGCCCAACGAGTGCTGTTCTGTCCAGTATACTCCCACTCGTGGAACGCCTCAACTACATGACTCTACGAAGAGCCTACAATATTGGAAATTTCCTGGATAGCGACACTTTTCAACTAGTACTGTACTTGACAACCTTTTTTGAAGGTTGTCAAGATCATCCCTTGGCTATATCGATCAGCAACTTTCAATGAGCATCACGTCACACAGCTCTAGTATAATATATACTGATTTTCACTATGACACGAATGCCACCTGGCAGGATGAAATGGCCAACTGTGAAATATCGGGGAAGTCATAGTATTTTCACTGCCAAAGTATGCAACTGTCCTAAGCACTGAAAAGGCATCCCAACTGGAGTCCTTTGAATGTTCACTGCAGTGCGACTTCAGTAACGTTTATCTAGTGACAAGGAAATATTCAGGTGCAAACTTTGTTAGCTTATACTTGTATAAAAGATTAAACCAAGTATATAATTTCTTAGTATCTTTAATTTATAGTATAACTAAGTGGAAAAAAACTTCCAACAACTATCTCTAATCCAGAGTATTTTAATAATAAGGTGTGACACCTTTTGGATACTCGTATATCTAAATATGACCGGTGTTATCTTCGGAAAACCTGGGAGGGTAATGGATGGCAATGCTGTAGCCAATGAAGTTCTAACTGAGGCTGGGCTATTGCTGTTACCCTCCTGCCATGATCAGAGCTTTAATAGCTCAATAACACCTTATCCCTACGCTGTCCTCTACAGATAAGGGAAAGATGAAAATCATTCTTGCTTCGCCCCTTCAAGCCAGTCCTTATAAGGACTATAGTATTACCTCTGCTGGCTCCCACTGATGAGTCCTCAATAAAGGTCGAAACTGGTCTGGGTAGTAACTCTTCCCATAATACATAGCATTATACTTTGCATTTTGGGAAACTAAAACAAGTATGTGAAGTCATTAGCTTCTATATATGAGTTTCCCACTCCTGAAAATACTTCAGGCGCAAACTTTGTTTGCTTACTCTTGGATAAAGGATTAAACCAAGTATATAATGTCTTGAATAAAGAATATATATAATCTTTAATTTAAGGAAATATTCAGTTTTGCTGACTATAAGGGTTATTTTAATTAATCATCACGTATTATTATTTTGTGTTATATTATTCAATTATTATTTGCATCCCCTTTTTAATACGATAAAGTTGGATGGTGGTTAATGCACACTAAGTGATGGCATCATCCATGATCACCATATTTTACATACCATTCGGAAAGGCCAGTTTGGAATCCACACTGACCTCCCCCTTCGACAGCTACCCAAAATAGCGTAAAGTTTATATTCAAGAGATCCGTTTGGCTTATTACCACCAAATTTTGTTTGCTTCTCCATTTCATTACGAGAAGCCAGTAGACTAATTTTGGAGCAAAAAAAAAATTGACTTCCTTAATTCATCTAACAACTCCTCCAAATTTTGGCTTATACTAAGAAAGCCATTTGTCATCATCATATCTACTCGTCCATCCTATCCTAGGACGAGTTGAGTCCCCCCCCCCCCTACCGAGGAGGATTACAGCTAATTAATGCAACCGGATCGACACTCCTTGCTGCATCCCCCCCCCTAAGGGCAGTATTTCTGACTGTGGTCCATGTGTGTTCACGGGGCCGGTTTTCCTGTTCTGGGGGATAAAAAGCCCGAGTTTCCGGGCGAAAAAAAAAAAACCCTTACCTCTGTATGAGACTGGATAACTCACCTTTCGTCGAAAGAGACCAGATAAAGGTTCCTCACGTTATTAAGGAATCGAGCCCAGGTCTTTCCGACCAAAGGGCTTCGTCTATACCGACTGAGCTCCGAATGCTCTCCATTTGTCACAGAGGTACGTTTTCCCCGCTTTTTTTATTTTTTATTTTTCTTTTTTTCAATCCATATACGGAATATCAAGATAGGAGTAAATAAAGTCGCTTATCTCATTAGCAATATTTTTCTCCTTAGCAAAATCTAATTCTAAATTAACGGAATTAATACATTTTCTCTAAACTCGAAAATTCGTAATGAGATGAACCGTTTCAGATAATTTTTAGGAAGAAAAGTGTTTGAAGAAACTGGATTAAGATTCTCCCAAATTCCGAGTAATTTGCTACGTTCGTATAAATGGACTAAGTTCCACAAGTTATATTAAGGTAGAGATTTACGCTGCAAAGTGTTTAGTACTTCAACCGAAATTAGAATCAAATCACTAGAAACGGTTGTATCTTCTACCAAGAAGTGGTCATGAACAGGTGCAAGACAGATGGAAAAATAACGACTTCTGTAACATAACTCTTCACGGGAGTCAGAGGTGGCGCCAGCTAGTTATTCACTGGTTCATTAGGGTGACAAGATCGGAAATAACCAAATATGCCTTGTCCAAAAAAATCAAGCGAGGAAAAACTAATAATAAAATAAAAGTTGCGAAATACCTTTATACGTTTCCATCTGAACGCTACAGTTATGAATATAGTTGTAGAAACGGAACAAAAATTGAAATAAAACAAAAGTCAGTTTTGATACATTCGTTATTTCTCCTATTCCTCAATATTTTAGATGAACGTGTTAGTAATTTTAAACTTTCTTTAAATTAAAATTTCTACTTTCTGATGTATATCGCATTTCATACGAATCACTTAATAAAACTAAAGTGTAATTATATATCATGTAATTTAAATTAACATAATTTAAGTAACTTATAATCATATCCTCGGTAGGTTTCAACAAAGCCCTTTGGTTGGAAAGACCTGGGTTCGGATTCTGTCTCGAATGTAAAGACCTTCATAATAGTTTTTATTTTATTTTATTTTATTTATCTGAAGGTGAGTTAGCTGGTCTCGTAAGATGGTATAAGAGTTTTCACTCTCGAAAACTCGGGTTTTTCCAAGAGAAAATTAAGGCTATAAAGCCAGGCTAGCCTCACAGCTTTTGTTTCCTAAGTCAAACTACATCCCATCATAACGAGCATCCAATATGAACAGAAATAACTGTTTGCGTTATTGACATCGTTTGTAAGAGGTGTAAAAATTACATTACAAACCTATTGGGGGGGGGGGGGACAAGTATTAGGCGCCACAAAATTCTCAAGGTCTCGATGAAGCTTCTGAAAGTTTAAGGGAGCGTACAAAAATGGTAAATTACGTCACTGTTCTCACAGGGATCCTTCTTAACCCCTAAATACATTTTAAGCTCAAGTCTTTTATCTAAACGGGTTTCCAACAAATGCACCAAGGACCAGATAAGAATACAGCGTGTTATATTTCTTGTAGCTTATACCATAATTGCAAAAAAAAGTTATCAATAAGGTATGCCAGTCGTTTCTGGTGTGGTGTTAAGTCTGACGTTAAGCATAAAGTGCGCTGCTGATACAGTTCTAATATTAATACTGTATGCAACTAACTCAATTTTTACAGAAAGAGAATTAAAGATATATCTCAATTCAGTCTAACTAATGAGAGTTAGTTAGACTGAATTGAGATACTAGACGGTACTAGTGAGTTATGTCGAGGTTGTGAGTTCGAACCTCACCTGAGGAATGTTTTCTCTTTTACATCCTCCGCTGAATTATGGATTTGGCTATAGTTATTTTGGAAATGTTATGAGCAAGTAAGAGATAAATTACAAGTTGGATGAATGCGAAGCTACAGAAAGATCACATTGAACTTCTTCATTTCGTTCATTCATTGTATACTTTACACTCCAAATTCTCATTCGCATATCTGTTAATTTCTTTCAATAAATATTTGCATTTGAAATTCCGACATTATTTTGCAGAAACCGTAAATCATAAATAATTCGTTGAAAAGAATCATTCCTTTAGTTTAGCTAAATAGCTAAACTAAACTCTCATATTTACTATATGTTTTCGTGACCATATCGAAAAACGATGTTATATATAAAGGCAGATCTGTCCCTATATCACACAGTAATCAAAATAAGGTAGTGAAATGGCTAAATTTGCTTACAAAAAACCATAAAGAAAGGAAGTATTTATGATCATTTACATGTCGTAAATAAAGAGCCATACTAATATCCACGTAAGAAATTAGAAATAAGAATAAGAAATTCAAAATGCTATTTATCAGATCTTATATTTCTGTCTTCTAAGGAACTTTTTACTGTATCAATCAAACTATATCTTGGTCTTCCTCTGGATCTTTATCCTGCCAACTTGGCAGAGAACACTTGTTTTGTTAATCTTTCCTCTCTCATTCTGTTGAACACACCACCTGAGATTAGCTCTGCTAACGCATTCCTGGATGCTGACAATATCAAGTTCTTCAATAATATCCTCATTTTTAATATGATATTGCCATTGATACCATCTTTTCATGCCCCTAATCTTTCCCAGGACTCTCATATCTGCGGTCTCTAGTCTTTGGTCAAGTGTTTTACTTCTGACCCAGCTCTCAGATCCATAAGTTAAAATTGGCTTGAATACTGTCTTGTATACAGCTAATTTAGTGTTCCGACTAATTTCTCTCTTACTCCATATGAATTTATTCAGTTGACTTCCTACCATACCAGCTTTGTTGATTCTGTTATCTATTTCCATATTTAATTTACCATCTTCAGTAAAAATCGTGCCCACATTTCATTAAAATAGAAATGTTTTAGCCTGAAATGTTTTACTTGTTTCATAGGTTCTCCGTTCAAAATACAGCTGATATTTTCAATGCTTCTGCCTACTTTCATGGTTTTTGTCTTTTTAATGCTGACATTCATACCATATCTATTACAACAGTTATTCACTTTCGTCAGGGAATCTTGAAGACGTGTAGCGGATTTATTTAGAAGTATAACATCATCCGCATAAAGCAAAGAGCTAACATTAACATTCTCCAATTTTGATATCAGGTTTTAATACCACCTTCCTTCATAATGTGATATAGATAATATATCACATTATAGATAATGAATAACACAGGGGATAATGTACATCCTTATCTGACACTAGATTTAATATTAAACCATCTTCCTGTACTTCCTGCAATTCTAACCGCTGACTTACAACTCAAATAAAGACTAAGTATTGCTTGATATAATGCCCCATTGACACCATATAACTGTGGCATATTGAATAGCTTCTCTCTTGGCACCTTATCATATGCTTTTTCCAAATCGACAAAACTTAAATACAGATCTGTGTTATATTCCCATGCTTTCTCAACTATTTGTCATAAAGTGAAGATCTGATCCTGACAGCCTCTATTTGGCTTGAATCGAACTTGTTCTTCGCCAAGCTTTTCTTCCACAATTCTTCTCAACCGTTTCTCAAGTATACTTGCATAGATCTTGCCAGGAACAATCAGTAGGGAAATACCTCTGTAATTCTCACATTCAGTTTTATTGCCCCTTTTATATATGGGTACTATGAAAGCTCAACTCCAATCATCGGGAATTCGTCCCTCTGTCCAGGACTTCTGAACTATGCAGTTCAGCCACTGTAAGACTTTTATACCGCCATACTTCAGCATTTCTGGTCGAATATCATCTACTCCTGCTGCCTTTCCACATTTCAAGCCTTTGATGGCTTTTTCTACTTCAAGTATGGATATGTATTCCTGACTGCATGCCTGGTCAGTGTTTTTTACCACTGTGCTGTCATCACTGCTTGTTTCATTTAGTGATTTTTCGAAGTAATTACTCCATACTTCAGGGATATCTTTTTCTCCAGTTTTCATATCGCCTTTATCATCTCTAATTCCTTTTACAGCACTCTTTCCTCCATTTCTGAGCTTCTTCAAAAAACCTCCAGAATATAATGCCACCCACTTGATATTTATTTTCTATGTTCTTATCAAAGTCCTCCCATTACTTTTGTTTAGCCAGTTTCACACAGTGTTCAGCTTTTTTTTTTTTTTTTTACATTTGTCTCTGTATTCTCTAAGAGCACAAGCTGACTTATTTGCCAGGAACTTTTGATATGCTTTCTTCTTTTCCTTCACTGCCTCTTTTACTTCCTGTGTCCACCATGGAGTTCTGATTTTTCTATCCTTGCAGACAACCTCACCACATGCGTCTCTGGCTGAATCAAGCAGTGTTTTTTTCACGGCTTGCCACTGAATCTCCAAAGTTTGGTTCCTGTTCTCAAACTCTTTCATTTTTTCTTGAATAATATTTGTGTATTTTAATGTAAAAGTTTTTTTAATTTTTCGTAAATTTTTTTTTCATGTATTACTATCATATCCTGTACACCCCTTGAGGGTATATATTAGGAATATGATGATGATGATGATGAAATGCTATTTATCTTATAGCGGAAAACACTATCTTCTCATCAATGAGATAAGTTCCTCTACAACCCCAAATGACTGAAGAAGAGATAGTAAGCATAAAATTCTACAGAATACTATACATAGCTTGAGTTTCAATAGACTTTTGAAGAAACGGACAGAATTAAATATGACAATTTAACTGAACAAGCCTAAGGAAGAAAACTTACAAAACAGAAAAGCATATACGTTCCACAGAGTAGGGAGAGTCAATATGAGAGGATTCATTTTCTAATTTATTTAGATGCTAGGGCAACTGTGAGTGTGTTTATGTCAAGACAAACACGTGACTGTTATTCCGAAAAGAGACAAATTACAGCGTTTTAAAGTTTGGTAGTTATACTACTGGATCCGCCTGATTCCTTAATGTGAATGAGTCAGCTCTTATCTAAAAAAAAAATAATAATAATCACGTGCTCTTCATCAAAACTGTCAAGTGTTTTAGTGAAAACTTATGTGGGTGGGGAAGAAGGGAGAGAAAAGTCGTATTGTGGTATGCAATGTCTCTAATTCGAGTCTCAGTAGAGAATGAGCAAAAATGAGTCACCCTAGTCGTTTGCAGTATGCTACAGATAAGCAATCTTGACCTATAATAAGGGGGGAATTACGTAAATAATACGTGTGTGTGTGTGTGTGTGTGTGTGTGTGTGTGTGTGTGTGTGTGTGTGTGTGTGTGTGTGTGTGTGTGTGTGTGTGTGTGTGTGTGTGTGTGTGTGTGTGTGAAAAACATAGCTTACTGCTTTAGAGTGCTAGTATGCAAATCTGCAATTGTTTCAATTGTAGTTTAGAGCGAATGGACTATCTTTAAAAAACTATAGCGTAAAACAAGGCATTAAAATGAAAAGTGTGTTTGTTTGGTAATAATCGTTAACGCACGAGAGACTACAGAGTAGCAATAACAACAAAATAGTAGTCATGTTTACATTGAGTACTCCCAAGTGACTCAGACGTTCCGCGAGATAAATCAAAGGGAGGAACTTTCCCGAGAAAGGTTTTCGATTTTACCTGTAGAAGTGAACGACACATGATTCCAGGAAAGCAAATGATCTAAACTCCACAGTATGATGATTCTACAAAGGAAACGCAAGGTGGCGCAACACTCCAGCTTAAAATCTTATTGATATATCTAATTTATAAAAAAGGCTGACTCATATGCCTCTTACAGGCAGTCAATAAAAGTATCATTGCCACGAATTATCGATATAAATCCTCTACACTTTCATTTAAAACAATGGGAAAAACGTTTAGATTTTGCCAAGGTATTTGACAGAATTCCGCACAGCAGGTTAATTATATAAAAGCTATTTGATACGTATCAAAGGTGATGTATGGAGGAGCTGAATCTAAGGGAATAGGAATGACTATATAGTGGGGTACCTATTCTTGGACCACTCTCCTGTTTAACTTGTTCATGTATGGCATTGGAGATTTAGGGAAACATTCAATTATATGTGATGATGAAAAATTGGGTCGTTTATAAAGGATATTTCTGACAGAGAATTCTTGCTGACTGACACGAACAGGCTAATTCCATAGGCAAATGTTAATAAGTGTGAAGTGTTAACGTTGCTAAGTGCAAGGTTATGCATTTTGGAATGAAGATATTGAATTTAAGATAGCATTGGGAATTTCCTGATTCTTGAGTTGGAGACCTAGGGGTTGGGACAGTGAGTTAAACTTTGGTGACAACATTGACCAAAGTGATTAAGATATCAAGTGGGATAGCTGCAATGTTGAAAATAACACTAACTTGTAGGAATAATGAAGTTACTTTCCTACTTGACGAAGACCACATCTTGACTACTATACTCAGATATAGTCACCTGGATTCTGTGGCGATAAGGAAACGGTCAAAAAGGTCTAGCAGTAATTAACCAAAATCTGGTTTGTGGAACTTGACACAAGCCAGACAGATATGATTTAGGAGTGTAGCACCTTCTTTATACGAACTCTGAAGGAGTGTGGTGTTCAAAAGATTGAGAAACATCAAGCAGGAGAAGAGATACAATAGATGCATGCAAGCTTGTAAGTGGTTCTTACACTATAGACATAGAAGAAATTTTGCAGCTCATGGCAGGTGTGTATATGTGGAGGGGGGGGGGGGGACGCCTGTGGTCATCTTTGGAAACTAAGTAAGGATGAGGCCAGGAAGCATGTATGGTTCAGGTTCTTTTCATGGCGCGTGAGTGAACTGAATATAAGCTGCCAGAGGACATTGTAAACACGTCTTGGTGAATGTTTTCAAGGAGAGGTATAACAGGCGCCAAGGAACTATACCTTCCAGGACCCCACCTCGATGATCACTGACTGGAGATACCTATATGTAATAGCAATAATAGTATACTAATTTAAAATTTAATCACTGTTGTGATTAAATTTAAAAAAAAAATGATTTCAGGGATATTTCTGTGTTTTAGGTGGTATCGTTGTTTTCAAAAGTTAAATCGGTGGTAAATAAAGTGAAACATGCGCACAACGTGTGGATAAAATTTGTAAAATGATCTGTAATACTTCATTTATATTATGTATAGATATTTAGTTGTTTTAGATATTTTACTTAAGATATCCACTGCAAATGAATAGTGCCAAAATGGAAGCATCAAATTATAGGCCGGCAAGGGAATAGGCGTAGCTCCTTTTGCTCTTTTTGAAGACAGGAAGGATAACCAGTCTCTGAACTTAAAGCCGCCTTCACGGATTCAATGAATCAAAGCTTTCCGAGAGAGAGAGAGAGAGAGAGAGAGAGAGCAGACAATTGCTGCTATAAGGGACATTCTCCAATCTAAATTACATCGTTGTTAATTTTTTTTCCAAGCTTCAAAAAAAAAAAAAGAGTTATTTTTTTACATAGTACTTTTGCATATCTATTTTAATACTACTACAAATAATAAAAATATTAAATATACCATAAAAGCTAATTAAATAATTTATAACAATAAAGTAATTTAAATCGCAACAAACTAGTAATTTCAAGTTCTGCTTTCTTTGTTACTATTCCTGCGATATTTTCCGGAAAACAACAACAACAACAAAAACAGTTGCAATTTTATACATCTGTGTACATAGTGTTTGTGTTTCTCGATACGTAATTAAAACAGTACCCTTTAACAATTTTACTTATTTCCGATTTCTTTCATTTTAGAGTATACGAGCGATACTCGTATAGGAGTGAGTCCTGTCATGTCAACCAAGTATTTTTTTAGATTCTTATCGAAAAGCATTATTTCATTTTCTTGACTCCTGCATTGATATCAGATTTAAAACACTTTTTTTCTTTTAGTTTCTGTTTGTAATTAAATCCAACGATTTCCAGTAATTCTCTAAAGAGATTGTGGGTCAAAATAGCAAGCATGGATTTGGGTATGACAAATTATTCGATCCCTGACATTGGACGCCCACCACTTTTAAATCAGTCATAAATTCCTCTTCGCTGTGTTCAACACTGAAACTGGACACTTCTAGGTTCAGATTTCATTAAAAAAAAACAAAAAAAAAACATAAATTATCAAGTTCTAGAAGTCAGACAGATGAAAGCAAATGGAGAAGGTAAGGATTGGGGTGGGTGTGGGGGGGAAATAAACTTGGCGTTGACCACCAAAATATGACAGTGTTGGTTTGGAAAGCCAGCTGGTCACCACATGGAGAGGCGATTTTTGCACGCCGAAGTCGTCCTCTCCCTTTCGGTAGCAATAACGAGAGCAGCTGGTCAGGGTCGGTAGCCTTGTTAACTGGAATGCTAAAAGTGGCACAATATCCTGACACCTGACCGTTTAACGATACCCCGCGCATCAAGTTCCTCACTTTCTTACCTCCCACTAATAATGACAACACAAAGGAAATTCCGGTTTAAATAACCCGAGAAGTTATGTTCAAACAAATTAAGTTGGAAAGCTTCCGGCTTACTGTATGTAACTCCCAAAAGTACTCGAGCAATTTGGACTGCAAAGAGTCAATATGTACGAGCAGAACTGCATCGGACGACAATAAATGTACTAAACAACCGACAGAAGCAGCAATCAAATAGAATTATCGTTTGTCGTAATGACAAATATTAAAAATGAGCAAATTTTCTTTTCCAAGAACAATACTTGACCGAATACAAATATTAACAGTTAAAACTAAAATTATCTTTCTAAATTTAACACCATTAAGATACAAATAACTTTTTTTCAAGTTTTCTCACCTTTTTAAATGATTAAAATATTGCTAATAACATTTTCTATGAACACCCAATGAAAATTATATCTAGTATATTAAAATATGTGATATAAAACTGAAAACGATTCGTATTTCAGGGGATAAAAAAATGAAAGGAAAGTGCTTCCTCGCCCTGCACTTGTCTAGTTCTAGTTTGGTGGAAATAGCGTTTTCTCAAAAGAAATAGACTCAGAAGTTAAGTTATAACTCAATTTAACCTAGTAAAGAAGGTTTAACACGTCCATTGCCAATCAGGCGATATCGCGTGTTGCGAGTTCTCACCAAACGGCCGAACACGCGTTATCGCGTGGACGTCGCTAACTAAATAAAAAAATAAAATAAATTTGGCCACCACACGAAATTCCAATTTTCAGCTTGGCAACGAACGTGTTAAAAATCTATAACACATTAGGAATGAAAGTGGATTAAGAATTACGTAATCCAGAAACTACTCTAGAATCCAAGTATCGAAATTAAACTAAACTTAGTCTTCTAACTCTAGTTCTGGGACAGAATTGCACTTCTCTCGATTGACATCTGTAATACAGAGGTCCTGTGTTCTATATTTAAACAACGAACGTCAAATTAATTAATTCGAAAAAATAATTTACGTAGATAAGATTTAATTTAATTCTTAATTTACATAGATAGGAAGATAAGAGAGTAGATTTACTTCCAGTAAATCGTTGTTTTAATATAAGGACTTGTTCTAAGCTTTTTCATATCAATCGACAATATTCTCATATACCATATTTTTCAGATTCTTCATGCATCGTAAGTGATCATAATTGAAAATATTTTTCTCTAAATCTTCGTTGAAATTATGCAGATTTATCTATGCTGTACGATATTCTCTTTCGCACTGCCATTATGTCCTATCATTAACAAGAATATTATACGATACAAGTGACGTAAAAATCATCTTTGAAAACTCCAAAACGGTTGAGGAGGGAGAGGGAGAGAGAGGGGGGGGGGAATAATAAGAGAGCAGGAGGTCTGCAAGATAACACATTTTTTGGGGAGAGATAATTCAAAATTTCTCAAGACGGATGCTAAGATATTACGTTGCGATTCTGCATGCCAGCTTCCTCAAAGTAGGATAATAGGCTTTAACTTCGAAACTACATTTTTTTCTGGATAAGACTCCAAGAGGGGAAAGGTTGGCTTATTTGCAAATTTACTAATCCTGCTATATCTTTCCCGGAGAAAAATCTGCACAATGACATTACTGCATTGTATACACTATACAGAATCATTGTGTGCTATTGTATTGCTTAGATGTTGCGCTGATGATGACGGATTTCTTTTCCGAAAGATACAAGACAAGAATGCATTTAAATTACTCATCTGTTATTAATTTATTCTAATTACTTTAATTATACTTCGAATATTTCCCAGAGCCAAACTACCATCATCAGGAAACCATGTCAAAGAACGTAAACATTGTTGACACCACTCGGGACTCGCAGACCACTCTCTGAACACACGAAGCTAATACAAATACAACGGACTATTCCGGGAATCTGCCACGGCTTTAAAAAACTATCTAAATCTCAAAAAATTGGATGCTGCCTGAAATACAAGAAACATTCATTCTCCGATCACGAGTCGAATGGCTAAGAACACAAAATGTAATTCATTATGTGGCCCTGTTTAGGACTTGAGGTATAACTTTGTTTGCTCTCTCACCAATGAAGTGCTTGACTTTGTCGAAATTTTGGAAATATAATTAAAATAATTAATCGATATAATTTGGTATGATGAATCCTAGCAAAAGGGTATGCATTGAAATGGCAGTAATGAAGAAACTGGCAAAAATAATGATTTATTGACTTTTGGAAGGATAATCATTTGCACACTTATTTCAGAAAACGGGGGGGGGAGACAAAAAAAAGTCAAAAATCAAACGTATCCATATAGCAATGAAAATATTAATGTTAGATTTCCTTTCTTCTGTTGACAACTGAAAACCCTCTTTTACTGCAACCTCAAACATCTCTACTTGAATTAGAAATGTATGTCGAATCGCACTTATGTTCTAGGTTTCTATATGGATGGATACGCATTGGAAAAACACTATGTAAAATTCGAAAACATATCTTAGGATTTTTAAAGAAAATTCTAAACTCCTCATTGATGGACACAGTCCATCTCATAGTCGACGACTGTGTCCATCACTAGACGACTTTTTCCATCTCTAAAACGAAGTCCAGGTTTTAGTCTTATTGAGAACCAGACAGAGTTTGAAATAAGACAGCTAGTTAGTTTAATTCCAAGTGGAATTTCTAGCACCTGTAATTCAGTTTCGGCGGGAATTGGATTATAGTGCTTACTATATACCACCTTTAGTCTCAACACTCCAGAGTTCTGTTCGAGATGTCCCCCGTGCATTGTTATTATTCAGATTTCTCCATTACTACTTCAGTCATCAGATAAATCAGTCGTTACAGTCCCACGGAACATCTGTAGTTCATTCGATATCGATGATACCCCTTGGTAGGAAAGACCCGGGTTCGAATTTCATCTAGGATGCAAAAAAACTTTTTATGGAATTTTCGACTGGACGTGAATCCACCAGTATCTCACTCACAAAATGAATTTTGTGGGTACTTACATTCGTAAGTATTCACGGTAGGCAGAAAACGAATGTTACACGCAAGTGTGGCACAGCCCCTGGCATATTCGAGATCTGAAGTGGCTTGATAAAGTCCCATGTTCGGTTCTCTTAGAACCAGATTATCTAACTTTTCAATCTTTAGTGGGTGAATTAATTAATTCACTGGTTGATGAAAGACAAGAATCTAATTCAGAATGATGAGACTCATTTATCAGTTTAACGGATTCCATTTGTTAAAACAGTAATTTAAATCGGTTTTCATGTCAAGATTATGGTTTTTTTTTTATGGAATTTATAGAAAGCAAATGTCTTTCCGCTTGAAAAAAAAAATTTATGCTACCCAAGTTTTTCTTCTTTTTCAAGCTGAAGAAAGAAGAAAAACTTTTGTAGGTTTCATTCCACTTGGAAAGTTTCTTTCACCTTTTAGAACAACTTTTCTCTAGTTCTTTTCAGTGTGTCCTTGAGTTAGTAGATCCTTGCACAAACAGGTAAGGATTTTCTCCAGTAAAGAGGGGGGGGGGGAATCCACTTTGCCAGTTCCTTTTAACAAAGCATATTCCACATGAGTGGAGTCCTAAATATGTGATACTTTTGCTAGACGAATTCATTGACATGTCGGTTTAGCACAACCTTCATCCGGTTCGGTTATGGGTATTATGAGGTAACTAAACCAAAATTTCACCTCTCTAAACTAGGCGGCTGCATACTCGACTAGAGTGCTTGCTAAAAATCGGTAATTATGATTTCGTATACTAATCGATAGTTCACTTACAGAAAAAAAAACAAGAACTACTGAAGGTATTTTTGGTTTCTATACGGTCGCTGAAGAGAATTGGAAACAGGGATATCAGGGCATTGGTTGGTAGCCCCTGGTTCGTTGCTAGTTGATTGTCAGGAAGGGCTGGTCCTGGTGTGGCCTTCGAATCTGTTATCAACACTTCTTCCTTTTGCGGATTCCTATTTATAGTTCCTTATTCCGCTTCCCAAACTATAATCCTGTATGAGGTTCTAGATATTTATTTGCTCCTAATTCAGATCTTACCTTAGGCAACCCCTTGCGAGATCAGTTCTCTCATCCCCTTAGACCACTCGTAATCAGTAACCTGCATTAAGGCTATTTTTATGTCTTATGACTGACGTGTGTTTTCTCACGCCGGTTTGTGTGAATATGGAGAGAAGACGCAAGCTGCCGATAAGGGAAGGAAAACCCTGTTGAATCATACGATATTGGCTAATTCACTCCCCCCCCCCCTTTTGAAGAAGCCCTTTTATTTCAGAGTAATGTTCCTTGCGTCAGGGATGTGATGTGAATCGAACACAGGACCGAACAAGTCTTTATCTTCACAAAGATAATTTCAACGATTTTTCAATAAGCAAAACAATACAATATATCTCAGTACGATAATGAAATTAAAATGATTTTACTTCTTGTGCTGCTAAATTTTCACAGTTTTCAAATGAATAAAAAAAAATGTAGACATTAATTTTAATCCGTCGACTTTTGAATTTAAATTACTTAATGAATAGAAAGATTCAACAATATTTCGTCATCCTAACACCGCTGGAAATTAAATAAAAAAAAAAAAAGTTAGCCTTCACTTACACGTGGTCCCCTATGCAGTATGAAAACTCATATTTCAGTTGGATAAGTGGGGATCCGGATTAGATAATTTTTATTCGCTGCAGTTACGCTATTTCCTGTCTGGGTTGCAATACACGTGGTGTTATCTTTCACCTCGCTTTACTGGTATGGTTCCTCTTCCTTATATTTTCTGAACACCGGAAGGCCACCAGCACTATCCCCTGCAGTGACCCACAGTGGTACTAAACTGTCTGCATCAGAAATAAATAACATAAGACCCCCAGCCGACTAATACAGAGTGTCCCAAAATGATTTAGTACTTTCCAAGCTTGATTTCATGTAGAGAATATTTAGATAGACACCAACAGTTAAGAAATAAATAAATAATAAATAAAACGACCTTTATTTTTAGTATGTAAACTCATCATCATAATAAGAACCGCTATTTATTTCTGTCTATAGCGCTTTGATTCAGGTGCATTATATTTCGAAACTATTTTAAATAATGGAACTTAGACCAGCAGAATGTCCAGATGGAGATAGGTTTCGAAGATTCTAATATAATCGTCGATTATTATATAAAAATTATAATTATAAATTAAATAATTAAAACAAACACTCAAAATAATAATTATTTCGATTTAAATTTCAGTTTAATTTTATAACGTACAGAAAAAAACACCATTACAGGTTCGATTCCAGTAAACAAAGCAACGAAACTTTTTTCCTATTTTTTTTTTTCAGCCGATTAGAGTTAGACGATCTCTGTTGCAAGTAGGGTTTTTTTTTTTTTAATCCTGTAAGAAATTCGGTTATTTTTAATCGACCCTTAGAAAACACGAATGCATACAAATAAATACTAGTTAGGACTGGGAAACATTGCCCCACCTAGCAAGTTACGGGAAATACGAAATTATTTTACAGTAATGAACAAATGACAATGATTTAGGGCTCCATACCAAGTTTGAGATTCTTAAATATTATTCTTTCACTTTATATAAATAAAGCGAAGGAAGAATAATTACACGAACATATATAAACAACCTGAGTTGAGTTATTTATAATTAACTTGACTGCCTTGACCCTTAGCTGCCTCTTGACCTTAGCGAAAGTCAAGAGGAAAGTATATTATGTCTTTCAGTTACGTGTTGTCTATTTTGTTTTTATAAGAACCTTTCAGGGGCTAATGCTCGTCTTTAAATTCACGCTTGCTCTTGTTGTCATTCAGGGAGTGAGAGGTGTGATTGAAATCTGATTATCGGAATAATGAATTATTGACCATTTAAAACTATATATTTAGAAATTTCTGTACATTTAATCATACAAATACAACATTTATTTTACAAATGATATTCTATCTTTTTCAATTTAGCTACTTGAATACAAATTCTACCCTACGGTTCTTCTTTATGAACTGGTCAATAACATCGTCATAAAAAGTTGGTTGTAACTTAATTTCCCAAACAACACGCACACTTGTAAAGGCTGGCTGAAGCTCACTGGCTAGAGCTACATTGACTGCGTATGGCCTGTGTTTAAGCAACAGAGTGAGACGACGTGAAATGGCTATGCGCGCGCGCATGAAATCACAGTGCTGCAGCGAGGCCTTCTAAGCTCCTACAACCGAGCAAGCCAAGGTAGCTTTGACTAGACGAGCAAGCATCGGCCTTCGATGCACAATGCAAAGCTCAATTATTGCCGCGCAAGCTTGAGACATCTTCTGTCTACAAAAATAAAAGTCTAAATAGAATGCTTATAAATGCATGCCTTTATTAAGAAATAAATATTACGGTACTTCTTTCTCAATTAATGAGCTTGCGCAGCAAGCATGGAGAATTCGCCCCTGGAACCTTTTCACCTTCAGTTGAATAATATAAAAATGTTCCTTGCGTCCTTGAGACAATTCGGTCGCAGGTTTTTTCCAACCTACGGACAAATGGACGATTATGTTTTTAAGATTACACAAAGTAGATGTGTGTATATAAAGGGAATGCTTTTAATATCCGGAAATTATTAACCTCTTGGTTTCGAGCATTTGGACCCCCCCCCCTTTCCATAACTTTCACTGACTTTCGAAAGTTATGCTGTACTTTATATGGATAATATTTTGGACAACTCTTGGGTGTCTCTGCTTTGGTAACTCCAGGGAGCAGCATCATAATGCCAAATTTTATAAACTTAACATAAACTTAATTTTGTTTTTGTAAAAAAAATCTGATCCAAATTACAAAAACAAAATTAACTTTATTCTTGAAGGCAAAGCAATTTAATGCACTTCGATATCATTGAAAAGTCATTTTCTGGATTCCCCCCCCCCCTCAGAAACATGAAGTTGTAGGAGATGGGTATTGGGAAAATGTTTTTACCAAGAAGTAATCTTCGATGAACAAGCAATATACCAGGGCAAGAGGAGACTTGACATGTTGGTTGACTAGAATTGCGATTCAAAAAGTGAAATACAAGAGTAGCTCATCCGTTACTCAATTTTGGATGAGTGTGCGCAATATCTACCTTCATGGTGTGGTTAAGTATTTCTTAAATTAATCCAAATCTTACAATTCACTCAAAACTGATCGATGATTTTGAAAGTCATTTTCAAAATCAACCTTAAAAATCTATAAAGACCTGCCTATTTGTGTACGCGCGACTAAACAACTTTTTTTTTAATCCGGTATTATTGCAGCTAACAAGGATTTACTTTCTTGTCCACGTCAAAAAGAGACAGTATAAATAAATAGCCATGCTTTTTATTTTAGCCAGTTTGCCCTTTCTGACGATGAAAAATCGGAGTTTTCCGACGAAAAATCCTGCCATCCTAATAAGTCCAGCTAACGCAACTTCACTGGAGTGCCCTTATGAAGGTTCTTCTTCCCAGATAGGATATGAACACCTAAGAGAAATCATCGTTAACAACTGAGCTAGGAAGGTTCATTCTTTTGGATATTAAAAATAATTCCAAGTTTCTATCTGATCTTTTCGTTTGAAAAACGATTCTGCTAGCGATGAAATTCCTTAAGACTTTAATGATTGAAGTATTAATCATTAATATTCAATGATTAATATCTTCGTTTTTGATATGCTTCGGTTCAGCCATCGATGCCATCCGCTCACTGTAATTTTGTCCCCTAAACCCCAGTAATTGTGATCTCTAGTCTTTACAGTAACTGTTCTAACTCAACGCTCAGATTATTATTAAAATAGGTCTAAACATTGCATATAGTATATGTTAGTTTGTCTTTTGGCTGAATTCTCTCTTGTTCCGTATAGTTTATTTATCTAATTCTTCTTCTTTATAATAATCTTATTTTATTATCTATTTCTCAACTTGATTTTCTTTCTACACTGCAAATTGTTCCAAACAGATGATTTCTCTTTTTCTTGCCTATTTTTTTTTTCAGGTTTTCACATTTTATCTCGGATTTCTAGTTTTTGTTACTTTTTGTTCTTAATAATTTTCCAGCTAAATTTATTTGGAGGATAAACTAATCTGCCTAGAATAAAGAACTGAAGTTATGTCCACTATTCTGATTTAATTTGCGACCTATACAGAACATAAATGATAGTGTAAATGGCATAAAGCTCTACTCATTGATTTAACACCAAACCATCTTTCTGTACATTCTTCGCTAATAATCTGTAAGTGAAGTGTGGACGATATACTTCATTACTTCTACATAACATTCCAGTTATAACATATATATATTTTTTCTTTTTTCTTGAGCAAGCTGAACTGTGCATTGTGACCTTCATACAACTTTTCTACTCCTGATCTGAGCATTTTTGACAGAACCTCCTACAATCCTTTCACATTTTGGATTTTCTAATGATAATGGTTTATTATTGAAATATATTTTTGATTGCATTCCTCCTAGATACTCTATTCACTAGTTACCCATACATTCCTAAATATTATCTGTAATATGATCTTTATCTTAATTGCTCCTTTTATTTTTATATTCAATGATTAATTTGTGGCTCTTTCCTCAATTTAAAGCTTCGAAAACATTTTGCAATATGTCTGATATTATCTATTTCTTTCCCATGACTTTTGTTTGGCGCCATAACTTTCTTACGTTTTTCTCTATACTCTATTCACTACGGGCACATATTGATTTGCTGTCCAGGAACTTTCTGTGTGAATTTTTCTGGTCGAGAATCGCTTATTTAACTTCGGTGTCCGCCAGAGAATTCTTATTCTATATGTCGTTGTAGACAACTTGACTACATACTTCCTTGACTGGGTTAATTCTTTCATCAGATTAATGCTTTCTTCATGTTTTGTGATTCAGCCTCTAAATTTTGGTTCTGTTTTCAAACTCTCTATCCTTTTTTTTCCCTTTTCAATATAATATTATCAATATTATTATTTTTATCATATTCAAACAAGATGATATCATTTGCATCGAATTCCTTTTAAACTCATTTATCCTTGACCATTCCGGAGAGCAGATATTACTGTTAACAATAATTCAGGAGTGGCGTAACTACAATTTTGGTTTCCTCCACAACAAGTTTTCAAGCGCTAAGACCTTGAAATTTTTTGTTTGTTCCTTTTTTCCGAGAGCCTTTGTCGAGCTACTTAAGCTTTCCTCCCCCCCCCCCACCATCCCACTACATAGCTGTGTTTTGCGATCAGTTATTGAGTTGTTGCCTTCATTTACATAAATTTTAAATGTATATATATTATTTTGGAGAATTGTGTTAGTAAGGACTAGTCCGTTGTAAGTATGCCAATTGTCTAATTTTTTTTTTTTTTTCCTTTTGACATTGTTTGTTGCTCTCCTCGAAATAGAATGCAAAGAACTTGCTAGCCACTTCTTTGTATTCCATAAATGCTATATGAAAAGTATTTTCCAGGCATATTCTTTTCAATTTTAGCTGCGCTCAATTCTCTCATATTTTCGGTAATCACGCAAAAAACTTATAACATTTGTATTGAATATTTCATAAGAGTGATTTCTATTAGCTACTCCATTAATTTCGATTGGAATTCTCTGTCTAGTATGTGAGTTATTATCGATTAAATGGTGGGTATTATAATTACTAAAAACTTTTAAATTATGACACTGAGCACGTCCAAGGCCATAGACGAAGCACGTGCTACAAAGCAATTGTGAGCATCCATCCAACCATTGCATCGATGGACACTCACGGCTAAATTAACGAACGTCATGCTTTACGCATTTCTTTATTAACTTTAAATCTTCTGGATGAAAAATGAGAATTATGAAATTATTGCAATGAACGCTTTTTTTTTTCTCTTTAAAGTTACCACTTTTACGTCACCGAGTCTCATTATCGGCTCCAACATAAAAACACTACTTCGGATTACTAGTCCATTACAGGCAAAACTTTGAAGTTTATGAAAAATGCCAAACGATTAGTGGCATTTTTGATTTTTAATTGATTTTAATCGGTAATAAGTTACCGATATTCGCGTGTATCCGTATTCGGGTATGTATGAAGTAAATGTCGAACTTATTACTATAATAAGTAATTATAGTATTATAAGTAACTTATTATTATTGTTAAGTTACCTCATACATGCTTATATAGGGATACACGCGAATATCGATCGTTATTAAATTGATGCTATATTAATATCCATTTCATAATATCTTTCGTATGCCAAACAGAAGGCTTTGAGCTCTGTACTTTATTATTATTATTATTATTATTATTCCTGATACCTCCAAGGAGTCCGAAGACTCATCGCGGGAGGACATCTTCAACTGTCTCTACATCTTACCTCTACTACGAATCAACGCCATCTACCGCCCACCTCCAACACTACCACAACTAGTAATTATATTTAGTTTTATATTAACTCTTCGAAATAACTAAACTATGATTAATTTCAGCTTGACAGATATCTAAAAATCAAAAAAATCCATATATACATATATGCGTATATAAATAAAATATTAACTTAACAATGGATTTCTTGTCTTGGAAAGTGCTCTACTGATTATTTAAAAAAATGTTATTATAAAAAACACAACATATTTCAATAACGCTTTCCATATAAAAATATTACGTTAGTGTCACTAATATCCACTAGATGGAGGCAGAGTACACCTTATTTACTAATATTCTAGAAATATTAACGTATTTGAATTGGTCTTTCTGATACACTTGTACAAAGATTAACAAGTCTAGTTTTTAACAATGCGGACATAAATTTCAGAAGATATTAATTCTCCATTGAGAATTTAAAAAATATATTAAAACAGAATAGTTTATATTAGCGTTTCATTTTCAAGAATGGAATGGAATTCGAAACCTTCAAAATGCGATGCAAAATACAACTTTGGATGCACTGTCATTTTCAGTCCGAAATATATGTTGCTAATTTTTAACAAATATTTATCGTGTTCAAAGTGTTTTTATAATCTAAATTGCATCATTACTTATTCTTGGAGAGGACTAAAAAGGCTTACAAATCGAAGGTTCTCAAGTTTGTTACGTTGATAGCGCGCGTGTGTGTATATTATCAAGGAAAGATTTTTTACAAATCATATTTTAATAGTGCTTATTTTTTGATAAATTGTTTAATATTTTCCCACCTCATTTTCACTACGAAATTATAGAAGACTGTATCTGGACTATAACAAACTGTATCTAGTATTTTTACACTACTTCCTGATGACATAATACATAAACCTAAGAATTAAATAACTTGAATGATGAGCTTTAATGTTCCAACCACTGATATACTCATGCAACCTATCATTTTTATTTATCATTGAGGCTAAAATGTTCTTTTATCGCGAATATGCGGTCAGAGTTACAAACTAGTATCCGAGAGATACCAAAAGGAAACCTGGAAGACCAGCCTTAAGGTGGGAAGACCCAATGATTAAGAAAGTTGGAAGAAAAGCCCAGGACAGGAATAGCTGGACTCTTTACGACCTGCAGTCATGAAGAAATCCTGACTGAAACCACAGGTCCATCAAGGTAATCAAGGTAAAAAACTACTAAAAATAAATCCACTAACACTTTGTATTTCCTAAAGAATAGACGAGGCCATTTATCCCCCCCCCCCAATAAAAGCCGTTATAGGTTCGATTCCATTATAGAGTCGATTTCCAAGAAAGGAGACTGGCTGCTGATCTGTTTTTGCCAAGGCTTTAGCCTTTATTAAGGCTAAAGGAATGTCACTTCCTACCTTTGGGAAATAAAAGGTATTAGAGGATTTATTTTTTATAAATTATTTTAAGTATTTTATTCAAATACACAAAAGGAGTATACACGATATTTTATTAATATTCCGAGTGTGATGTTGAAAATTAGTTATTTTTCAGAGTATTTGAATTACCAAATGGCAGCTAAGCGTATAAAATCCTATCGACCTGTATTATTTTGGCAGATACTAAACTGATATACTTATCTTTGCAATCCGACGTATTAACATTTCCACATTCCCTTCTTATTTACAATTTGTAGTTTTTCTTTTGTTATTATGTATTTAAAACGTGTCCTGAGTCTTGGCAAGACTCAGAGCATGTTTTGTAAAATAGGAGAGAGATCTATGCCACTTGCTGAAGATCCTAATACCAGAGAAAAACTATTTGCTCATAATTCTGAGTAGAGCTGTTATACTAGTATATGCAGAAAATAATTGTTCATAAAATTCTGACATAAGTCAAAATTACTGACATTAGAAAAGCCATGTAACACTTTTAAGTGAAACTATTATTAATATGTTCATGACTATTGTTTATTAATAGGTTGAAAGCATATTCTAATATGCTCACATAAAATTCAAGCAGCATTTTAAACACTTTGAAGAACCAGTGATTCATATGATCAAAATAAACATCAAGAGTTTGTTAAAAACAACTATGTTTACATTCAGTCATGTAAAAATAAAATCATCATCTAAAGGCATTTATTTCACAAGGAAAAAAGGTAAAACTCTTTCGGTCATAACTTTGCTGGAGATCGGTAGAAAATCAGGTTACTCTGTCATTATTCTCTCAGCTACGAATGATACTGAAAACTGGGATACGAATATGGAAGACATATCTACCATATCGTATTCCTAAATTATTTTATTATTGTTTGAAACAGCGTGCTCTACAATAAACACATAAATACTGATCATTTTCTTTAAATAGCATATCAATGTAGTGTTTACAGCTTGCAATCTAGGAGTCCAGTACCTACTCCCATACATCACTTACTGTTCGATTCTTTCATCCAAAAAAAAGCCACTGAAGTGAAAATATCGCTTCTTCAATATGGGTTTGATGGCTTTTACATATTTAAGCTTGAAATATTAATAATCTTAACTGTCCTTTTTCTGAACATGCAAAAGTGTTCAGAAAAAGGCAGAAACAGAACTTCCAGGGAAAAAAAAAATAAAAAGACAGAATTATAACTTCAAAAAAGATGCATAATCATAGAACTTTTAGATAAAGATCCATAATATATCCATAAATCATGGAAAACGTGACGATTAATGTTTGCATTTATACTGAAATGTGGCGGCTCAGTTGGAATGTATCAATAACATCCATTTCCCTATCATCAGTAAGTTTAATCAATAGAAGAAAATAGTTTAATCGATAGAAGAAAATGTTGGGATTATGTATCCCCAAAAGCAATGACGGCTATGAGACCAGTCTATTATGTTTATTAATTGCGTGTGTTATCTGGCCAATTTGTTTGTTTAGCTGATTAAAAGCATTATCATTTCCATATTGAAATCAGCTAATTCACCTTCGCAAAATTGTTATAC
Organism: Typopeltis vanoorti; assembly: GCF_054136105.1. NCBI lineage: Eukaryota > Metazoa > Arthropoda > Arachnida > Uropygi > Thelyphonidae > Typopeltis > Typopeltis vanoorti. Next base: position 43,427,267 of record NC_143561.1, on the reverse strand, counting down.
ATCTCTGCCAAAGCACAGAATAGGATGGAACCGGCTTGATAAAACGCACTCGTGGTAGACTTGCTTCTGATTCCAAAATTAGTATGATAGTTAACATAATCTATAAGCTTCGTGATGTGATTTAGGAGCTTAGCGCTGAGAGAAAGTATATGGTTGATATATGCATGTGATCCCATGAGAAATAACTTTCATTGCAATCCGTTAACTTAAATTTTAGGATTCACGAAACCTTTTTTTTTTTTTTTTTCTGTAAGAAAAATATTTTTAAACAAACTCAAATCAACCTTACTTTAAATCATTCTTATCCTTATTCCATTAATTAGCAAAAAGACAGACAGACAGACTCCAGTCGGAGATGCCAGTAATCCAAAAAGGTATTATGGAAAGAATAGTACATGGAAGACCTCTCAACCTATTGCAAGCCATCCATTTTGGATGTTTCGTTGCATATTGTTGAGGAAGAAATTTCTGAAGTACTTAGCATCATATAAAGTGATCAGTATTTCAAAAACTGTTACAGCAAAATACTATGGAACAGGAACTGCCTTACGTCAGCTTGTGAGCAGGATCCACCTCTCATGAAATCCTATTAGTCAGCTGAAAGATTATTTTGGATAACTACTGCTTTTTTTTTCTCGTTTATAATTTTTTAAAAAAAATTCAAAACTTGTTGCTTATTAGTGATTGTTTTTTAAATGTGTATTATAAGAAATACGTTTCGCCCAATAAATTTCTTTATTAAGGGAAAAATGTTTTAAACTACTGTACTTCATAAAACGTTTAATTCTCTTTCTGACCAATCGCAATATTCTCGCTTTTACATTTTGAAATCTTGTAATTTTGCACTAGACCCCCAATCACCTAAATGAAAGAAAGTAGCACCAGTATACATAAATTTGCAATCGTTTCATTTTATATAAATGAAAAAAAAAAAAAAGCTAATAAATAAATAACATGGATTTAAAGGGACAGATTTACATTTTATTATATTTGTAGATGCTAAAAATAATAAATTATTGTGTTCGAGATCGCTCGAGAATGTATATAATATATCGTGATAGTTAAAAATTAGAGAAAAAGTTAACTTTTTCCATGAAGCTTTATCATGTTTGGAAGCAAATCAATGTCTCTTTCTGTTCTTGTAATTTTTGCTGCCCCTTGTTTCACTTAATTTTGTTTGTTTTATTATTTTAAGGTATACAAAAAATTGGTTATCATTTGTGTACACACAATTCTGGCCAGCAATAATAAAAAAAAAGTTGAAAAAAAAAACTGTAAACAGAAATAACAAAAAAAAAAAAAAAAAGAAAGAAAGAAAGAAAGAAAAGAAAATCGGGAGATATTTCGGGAGAAAATCGGCTGTTGCTGTTACCCCCAGGGGCGCTGAGATTCGAGAGTTTTGAGTTCGCTCTCTTGAGGTTTTTGCCTTAAGGGAGCAATTTTTTTTTTTTTTAAGCGCCTCCGTAGCGCAATTGGAAGAACGACGGTACATTGCGCCCTTCGATTGGAATAGGCCTAATTTCGATTCTCGTCGCGACGGGAGGAATCTTTATCTGGACGATTTCAATCGATGGTGAGTTAGCCGATCTCATACGGAGGTAGCAGGGTTTTTTCTCCCGGAAACTCGGGTTTTTCATCCCGCATACATACAAATCGGCCCTTCAGAACACACGCAATTTACAGACAAAAATTACTAGTTGTGGTGGTGTTGGAGGTGGGCGGTAGATGGCGTTGATTCGTAGTAGAGGTAAGGTGTAGAGACAGTTGAAGATGTCCTCCCCCGATGAGTCTTCGGACTCCTTGGAGGTATCAGGAATAATAATAATATTTTATTTACGCATTCTGCTCTTGTAAATATTTTCACTGTATAACAGGGCGGTGTCCTACCAAACGTAAAAGCGAAATTAATTCATAAGTAAATTTAAAAAAAAAACAGCTTCTTTTCAATTCTTCTGTTTTTTCCCCCTTTAAGCCTATTAATTTTCGAGATTTAAAAAAAAAGTTACATGTATTTAAAAAAAAAAAAAAAATATATATATATATATATATACCACTACATATAACAAAAACGGTATTTTACCAAAATGCTGTTCTTGGTTATATGCAATGTTATTAAGCAGCTTGTTATATGCACAGCGTTTGACGAACTGTTTATATACGACTTATTGGTTCAATGGTTTAAAAACAAATTCTCTTGTAAAGAAAAGCATTAATATATAAGAAATGTTGTGTGAAAAAGCATTCTGATGTGCCTCAAGGAAAAAATAATTTTAATTGTTGCCAAGAAATTATATTCTTGTTTAATCCTTTATCTATCTTGTATTATGCAGGAAGCTTATAATCAATAATCATACTTAACAAACACAAAATCAGAAAGATTAAATTTTTAAAACAACTCTGGTATTGATTACGAGATGGCGCTGTAACTGAAAAATGAAGTTGCATGTTTTTGGTAAATTGACGTGAGTAGTTGGTATATATTAGTAGAAGATATAAAATTAAGTGGTGACAGTGAGTTTCTAATATTTCTTTAAATTATTTAGTATCATTATTATTATTATTTAAATTCTTATTTATTCAGAATATATAAGCCACCTTTGGTTAATTATTGAAAGATGAGCCTGGAAAACTTCCCAGTTAATGTTTATCGAGCTGTTAGCATAGACACGTGTGATAACCAGACTTAAATAAGAAAGTATAAGAATAAACAGAATTATTTATACGATAACTACAAGTAAATGAACTGTTTTTCATTCGCAGAAAAGTAGATATTTGCCAACATGTGTGCACCAATCATGGAATAAAATACAAGTCATGTCGATGCACTGTGATGAAATAAAACATGCATTAGGGTTCGTCATGAAATTACAATAACTCTTCGTTTCAAATGGCATGAAATTAAACAGGATTCGGATATCTTGCAATACTTTGTTATATTATAAAAAATTTAAGTAAAAAAATTAAACTTTATTGTTTCACCTGAAAGTGAAAAGGTTGCAGGGATGGCTTGTGACTTTTGTAGCATATAAGACAACTTGAATATAAAGTAGTGAATTATTATTAATATCGAATAGGCAAAATATTGATTCATTTAACATTTTGAAAGAAAAAAGTATTACAGTATTATATGACACAAAGGAGCCTGGGCTTATCAGTTTAAGTTGAGATTTGGGAGGCTAAATCAAACAACTGAAACTGAGGATGTGAATTAGCACTTCAAAAACTAGGGTTTTTCATTTTGCAAAACAGACAAACTGGCCAGAAGAACTTCAGCCATAATTCCAAATAGCCCAATGTAAGGAATCCAAGAACCAGAGGACACTCCACACCACATAATCCACCCTCTTCACATATGCAACTGTGCACTGCCCATTAATAGTATATTTTTCTGTTAATTGTGTGTTCTCTGGCTGATTTGCCTGTATGTGGGATGAAAAAACTAAATTTCCAGGTGCAAGGATTGCTATCTCCATGTGAGATTGAATAACTTGCCTTCAAATCAAAATAGCACATATAAAGGTTCCTATTGTATTCATGAAAAGTGATAAAAACACAGTTTTTTTAAAAAAAACAATCAGATTTGAGGCGTTTTCAGATATGAACTGTATACTGAAATATACAAATATCATTAGAGAAAAAAATGAAAGTGTTTAAAAAAAAAAAATTTTGAAATTCAGTAGCAAAATTGCAAAAAAACATAGCTACTATCTTATCCAGAAAAATATGTAGTAAAATAATTCTGTAAGGATAGGAAAATCTGAACTCTTAGGTGGTGTCACAAAGTTAAAGTACTGAATAAGCCAGCAAGCACCCCGAGAGAATCCAGAAAAATGTAAGAAATCTAAGCTATATGTAAAAGATAGTGATATCTTTGAAATGGTTCAAGATTCAAATTACCAGTGTATACAGGAGATTTGAAATAGGAATGATCACTGTTTAGTTTTGATCAAAATAAAATAAATAAATTGAAAAGATATGTAAGCAAGTATTTTTTTTATTATTATTATTGTATAATAATAAAATGGAGCCTGAAGATTCATTACAGAAGACCCAAACTATCCACACAATCTATCATACCTCTCCTCAAACTCATTAATAAAGCACTCACAACTGACTCTGGCAACCCATTCCACTCATTCACAACTCTCCAAGCAAAAAATCTAGATTCATCATTACTAACCACACCTTTATTCAACTTCCAGGGATAACCTCTTGTTCTGGCCTCTCTAGCCAAGTGCTGAAACATTTCCCCTGTGTCAATCCTATAAAACCCTTTATGTAACTTAAACGTTTCTATCATATCCCCTCTTTTTTCTCTCACTGACCAACTTCTTTGATCCACACAATCCACAATCTATTCTCATAGGGAACAGACCACAATTTTGGTCACTCACCTCTGAATCTTCTTCACCACTTCTTCATCCCCCAAGAAACCCAGGAAATCAGACCTGAGCGCACTAATCCAGGTGTGAATGTATCAAGGCCTTATAAAGAGGAATAACAACTTCTTTATCTCTACTTGTTAATGTCATCTTATGAGCTACTTTAGCGACCTTAGCAATATGTCCTCTAAACTTTAACTCTCTGTCTACCACCATCCCTAAATTTCTAGCTTCATCTATTTCCTGAAGTACATTTCCATCAATGTGGTACCCAGCTTGTAATCTGTTTATCCCAAAATGCATAACTCTACATTTCTCCACATTAAACTGATGCCCATTATCTTTTCACCATACTGACAGCCTATTTAAATTGTTCTGCAATTTTTCCACATCATCAGCAAAAGCTGAATATTTCCTTTCAGGTTATTTCCTATATCATTTATGTATAAATTAAACAGTAGTGGTTCCAGCACTGAACCTTTGGCATACCACTAGTCACCTGTTTTCACCTTCATTCTGATTCTGCCCCTCCATATACCACTTTTTGATATCTATCCAGTAGCCTCCCTCTTACCCACATAGCCAGTGTCATATTTGTTCCAATTTGCATAATAGAGTTCTCTGTGGTATTTTGTCAAATGCCTTTGCAAAATTCAGCAGGATTATCATTTTAAAAAGAATCAAAGTTGAACAGATTTTAGAAGTGAAGCACAGACTCAAATATGCAATTGAATGATTCAGAAGAAGAAAAAAGTGAAAAAAACAAGAATCAAACCTTGGAATGATAGTGGCAAACTCTGAAGAAACATCGATTGATTCAAAAAGTTAAAAAGCAGTCCTGGAAAAGAAAAAATGTAGAAAGTTCTTAATTATGCAATCAGGATTACATTCTACTAATTAAGATAGAAAATGCCATCAGAAAGCTGAAAAGTGGAATGAGAGCTGGAGTAGATGATATTTGATCAGAAATGAAGATTATATTAAAGATTGTCAGTGGCTACAATTCATATAAATTGATATTCTATATAAAGGAAATAAAATTGAATGCAAGAGCTACAGATGAATTTTATTCTGAATGTTCCAGGTAAGATTTATATAAGTATATTTGAGAAGAGGAAGTTAAAAAAATATTTGAATTGTGCAACTTTCACTTTATGGCAAATAGTTCAGAAATCATAGGAATATAAGAAGAATCTATATTTACGTTTCTTAGATCTGGAAAAGGCACATGATAAGGTGCCAGACAGAGTACTACAATTATTATTATTATTACATAACACCTCCAGGGAGTCCAAAGACTCATCGAGGGAGGATACTCTACAACTCTTCTCTACCAATCACAACTATGTTCATCTTCTACACCAACGCCATCTACCGCCGACTACCACTAGTATTTTCACAGACAAACATCCATGCCTACAGTGGGATTCGAACCTGCAGCCTTTTGGCTAGAGAGCGGATACGCTAACCACTCGGTCAATTATATGGCATCAGTGGAACAATATAAAGAACAATATGGAGCCTAACAGAGTTAACAGTACAGGAAGAAGGTTTCATGCATAATCAAATAGATGACAAATGCATGTTATCTCCACTGTTATTCATCAACATTATGAAAGAATTATATGAAAGTAAAATATTCAATTTGGTTCTTTATGTAGATGGTGTTATACTCCTAATAAGTAAATCTAGTACAAGTCTCCAGGTTAACTAAATTGAATAACTGCTGCAACAAGTATGAAATGAAAAAAACAGCAATAAAAAGATAAACTATTGTTATTTCTTAGGCATCTCCATGGAAAAAAAAAATACTCATCATTGAAGACCCACTCTAGCAGTTATTCACACAATACCTATCATACCTTTCATTGAACTCATCCACTGACAAAATACTTCCAACCACTATGAATACTATGAATTCACAACCTGCCAAGCAAAAAATCTTGTTCTACACTCTTGCTAACCACACTTATATACAATTTCTAGGTGGGAAGGAATCCCTTGTTCTCTCCCTTCCTGCTATATATAAGAAAAACATCTTAAGTATCAATCATATAAAACCTCTTTAGTAACTTATATGTATCTATCTTTTGTCCTCTCTTTTCTTCCTATCAGCTAGTTTTTTGTAGCCCACAGACTTATCTATTCTCATAGGTAGCATTCCATAGATCTTGGTCACTCACCTCTGGATCCACTTCGTCTCCATGGAATCCAAGCAACCAGATCCGCATACAGTAACTGAGATGTGGGTGTGTGCTATTAAAGCCTTATAAAGGGAAATGATAACCTCTTTATCCCTGCATGTCCATGTATTCTTTAACAGCCATATATAATCCGATGTGCTGTTTTGACCACCTTTGCAATATGTCTTCTAAACTTCTACTCCCAGTCCGCAGTCATCCCCAGATCTCTTGCATCATCAGTTTCCTGCAGTTCAGTTCCATTGTAGTACAGTACACAGGTTGTTATCTCTTCATCCCAAATTGCATAGCCTTACACTTGGCCATGTTAAACTGGCTATTTAGCTTTGCCAATACTGACAGTATATTTACATTTACTATGAAACATATATGGTAACTACTTAACATCCTGTCACAGTTAAACTTCAAATTCACAGAATAAATTTATCTTCCTCCTTGTTTATCCTCCTCCACTGCTGTCTTTTGTAACAGTCTCCCATCTTATGTATTTCCAATGGAATACAATCCACAGCTCTTCAAACTAAATGTAAACATGTTCTTTCTAATCTATCCATGGTATTAACGTACTATAGGTTACTTAGGTTATTATCATTTATATATATATATATATCTATAAATATGAAAATGTTGAATAAATATGAAAAATTTTTGCGAGTCAGTTAGCAAACACTCTGTGGTACCTCTTATTCCAATGATATTTCTCTTTGTAGATTCCTGAATTTTGACAAACATATTCTTCTTTCCATTTTGTTTAGAACCACAAAAGTTATGTTATCTTTCCAGAAGCTGATAATTTTTTCTATTAGCCTTAATTTATCCAAAAGATTTACTATATGATTTGTGATGAAATCAGATGTTTCTCCAGATAAATTGATTAATTCAATACTAATATCTGGACTCTTTTTTTCTGGTAAATAGTAAAGAATTAAAATTTGTACTAATTTTATATCAGTATGATTGGAACTATCAACTAGCAGAGTGACGAATTAATTTGATTTCAATCAGTAATTACTTGTTCCATTGCCCACAGAGAAAGAACAAACATTCACAGTTTCACAATTATTCCTTGTGTTTTGGTTTGGGAACAAAAAAACCTTTTGTGGCATACAGTGTTTTATTATTATTATTATTTTATTTATTTTTATAATTGTGGTTGCATAATCTGTTGATCAAAAACTGTGATGCTGTATGATAACTGTGTTTGCTGTATGATAGGAAAATGTAGTTTCATTAACAGAGAACTATTTCCTCTTCAGTTCCCATACATTTTTGTCAGAATTTGCTTGAAATTTTGCTTGTTATGACTTGTATTTCTTATGTTGCAAAATACTAGAATGCCCTCCAAGTCAGAAAGAAAATTATGCATTACATGTGGCACATTGAACCATTTCAGTGTCATTATGTTCCTTTTTCAAGATTTCAAATTGGTAGAACATGTGATATTTTGTTAGACTACGAGTTAGCGAATGTGAAACAGACTGAAGGAATGAAAGTTAGCATAAATGAAAGCTAGTGAGACTGAGGGAGTAAAAAAACGCAAGAATAAAGAAATGAAAGTAAGTGATATGGAGGCAAAAGGAAGTATGAATGAAGAAATGGAAGTAAGGTGTGGCAGAATGAAAGGTAGTGAGACTACAGGAGCGACACAGAGTGAAATTGCCAGAATGCAAGATTTGAAGAAAGAGTTATTCAAAATGAAAAATGAAATGAGGAATATGCAGAGTGATATTAGATGTTTAGTGGACACAAATCAAAGAGGACAAAAGAATAGAACAAAATAAAAAAGAGAAAAGAGGTGATGAATAATTCAAGAATAGCAATGTATGGAGATTCCATTGTTAGAGGATTGGTTAATGAGAGTCTATAAGGTCTGCTATCCAGGAGGGAGAATGAGCAAGATAATTCATGCTGTAGATATGAGGAGGAAATGAGCAAGAGAATTAGTGGTGGTTGTGGGAACAAACAATTTAAGTGGGCATAAAGAGAATGTAAGGGTAGATATCAAGAGGTTATTGAAGGCAGTGAAAGATAACGGTATAGTGGAAAAGGTTGTCAGTGTGTTGCCGAAGTATGACAATTATTAGTTGAGATGGAAAGCCAGTATCATGAATGGTATGCTGGCAGAGCTGTGAGGAAAAGGGAGTGCAGCTTTGCCAGCAATGGGCAACAATGGGATGCAAAGCATACACGTGTGGAGATATAGGATGTGGAGAGATTTTGAATGAAGTTAAGGAGATAAGAGACTTTGGAGTGGTGGTGGTGGACAAGGATCTGAAGTTCATCGGTCACATTGCACAAGTTGTGAAGACATCATATCAGCTTATGGCAATGATGCAGAGGACCTTAACTTATAGAAATAAACAGGTTCTGGTGCCCTTGTATGAAGCCTTGATCAGGCCTCATATGAATTATTGTGCACAGATTTGGTATCCTGGTTTTCATGTTGGTGAGGATATGTTGAAAAGGGTCCAGAGAAAACTGATTAAGATCATAGCTGGTCTTTGGGATGTGGGATAGAAGGACACATCGAAGGATGTGTCCTTCTATCCCACATTTGGAATGAGTGAATTGGAGAAACTGTTGCTAGATGGAAGTGCAGTGTGTGTGTGAGATACAATTAAGATATCAAAAGTAAGAGATAAAATGAAAGATCAGGAGAATGGTATAGAAGAGACTAAAGTACTTGGCAGTGGAAACAGTAATAGTGTAAGAGATGAAGAGAGAACGAGAATGCAGAGGAACAGGGAGGGGGGGGGGGGAAGCCTCTGGGTGGATAGGGGAACACAGCATAGGGAAAGTGGATGTTGGAAGTAGTAGCAAATGTATGTAATTGTAATGATCAGCATAGAAATGGAATAATAATGGAATAGAAATAGAAAAAGTGGTTGTTGCTAAACTGAAGCAGATGGGATTGCATAACATGAGATAACAGCAAGTTGGATAGGCCACTGGCTATCTGATAGGTATCAGAAAGTTGTGTGTGGGAGGGGGGGGGGAACACTATATTGAAAGAGGAAAGTCACTAGTGGTATGTCTCAGGGGTATGTTTTCAGACCATTGTTACTTAATTTCTATATTAATGATATTGGGATAGGTTTAACTGGTGACTAATGATATATATAAAACAGTCTGCAGGTGAAGCAAAACTGGGGAGAGCAGATGAGTGATCAAGCAGATGTTGCGGCCTTATAGGAGAACTTGAATAGATTGTATTAGTGAGCAACAGTATGGAACTGTCAATTCAATGTTGCAAAGTGTAAAGGTGCTGAAATTTGATAAGCAACAATGGGATGCAAAGCATACACGTGTGGAGAGATTTTGAAGGAAGTTAAAGAGATAAGAGACCTTGGAGTGGTGGTGGACAAGGATCTGAAGTTCAGAGGTCACGTTGCACAAGTTGTGAAGACATCATATCAGTTTATGGCAATGATGCAGAGTAGGGGCGAATGCTGGTCTTGAAATTCACGCTTGCTTTTGTTATTATTCAAGGAGTGAGAGGTGTGATTGAAGTCTGATTAGCGGAATAATGAATTAGTGACCATTTAAAACTATATTTAAAAATTTATGTACATTTAATCATACAAATGATATTTTATCTTTTTCAATTTAGCTACTTGAATACAAATTCTACCCTACGGTTCTTCTTTATGAACTGGTCAATAATATCATCATAAAAAGTTGGTTGTAACTTAATTTTCCCAAGCAACAAGCACACTTGTAAAAGCTGGCTGAAGCTCACTGACTAGAGCTACATTGACTGCGTATGGTCTGTGTTTAAGCAACAGAGTGAGACGACATGAAATGGCTATGCGCGCATGAAATCACAGTGCTGCTGCAAGGACCTGGAAGCTCCTACTACCGAGCAAGCCAAGGTCGTTTTGACTAGACGAGCAAGCATCAGCCTTTGATACACAACGCAAAGCTCAATTATTGCCGTGCAAGCTTAAGACCTCTTTTGTCTACAAAAATAAAAGCCTAAATGGAATGCTTATAAATGCATGCATTTATTAACAAATTAATATTACTTCTTTCTCAATTAATGAGTTTGCACAGCAAGCATGAAGAATTCGCCCCTGATGCAGAGGACTTTAACTTAAAGAAATAAAAACAGGTTCTGGTGCCCTTGTATAAAGCCTTGATCAGGCCTCATGGATTATTTTCGCAGATTTGGTATTCTGGTTTTCATGGTGGTGAGGATATGTTGAAAAGGGTCCAGAGAAAACTGATTAAGATCATAACTGGTATTTGGGGTGTGGGATAGAAGGACACATTGAAGGAATGCAGTTTGCAAAGTCTTGTGAATAGGAGGAAGAGAGGGTATGTGATTGAGTAATTTAAGTTGGTAAAGGGTTTTTACCAGGTTAATGTGGAAGAAATTTTTCATAGAATGGGAGAAGGGAATTAGAACAAGGGAACATGCAAGCTGTACAAGCAGACAGAGAGTGGTTGGTGAATGGAATGAGGTGCCCGATATTGTGGTGAATGCAGATACATTGAATGAGTTTAAAGCATAGTTCGATAGGCTTTGTGTGTAGCAGTGTTTGTCTTCTGCGATGAGTCTTTTGATTCCATTGAAGTCTAGTATTAATAATAATAATATTAATGGCTAATTTAAATCTTATTGCAACAATAAATGGTGACACAGAAATACATAAAACCATAAAATATAACTCCATAACAAAGATTTTGACACCTTAGTAACCCATTTAATTATCATCATGGCAGTAGCATTAGCAAAAAATACTAACTGCTGTATTCCATTCATACACGACTGATACCTAGATTCATGCTCAGTTGCAATATCATGTTGGCTCTTACACTCAAAGAAAAGAAAATGCCTAACATTTTGATAATAGAAATAAATCCATATATAATTTAGAAATGCAATTGGAAGAACAACAGGACATTGCACTCTTCATTTGGAAAGGATCTGAGTTTGATTCTTGTCATAATGAGAAAAATCTTTATATGGGCTTTTTCAATTAAAGACTAGTTTAGCCGATCTCATAGGGAGGTACCAGGTTTTTTTTTTTTTTTCCCCTGGAAATTTGAGTTTTTCATCCTGTATACAAATCAACTAAAGAGAACACATGCAATTTACACACAAAAACTACTATTCTTTAAAGGTACTTGTGGCTATAAATAATAAATAATAATAAACACAATAACCACAGTAATTAACTTTAATGATATGAAAGTACAGATATTTCTTACTGAAAATAATAGTATCATCAGCGTGTAGAAAGAAGCAATCAAAGGAACCGGATTACAAAGTACATACAGCAGTCGGTGGTTTACCAATTAAAAACTGTTGCAGCATGCTAGAAATTATTATTAATAAATAATATTATTATAAATATTATCAAACAACTATTTTTGATGGTTACATAAGATAAGAATCTCCCAAACTTTTGGAAGACAGTTAATCGTTCTGATTCAGATTTGGGCGATGTAAAAGGGCTTCACAACTTTCTTTGAAAAGGCATTCATATTTAAACCTGCATCCATGGAGAAGATGAGCTTTATCCCACTGGATATTGTTTAGTGTCAATACTATGTTGTGCCAGACCAGACTTTTGAGGTTTCATGTATTCGATATAATACTGATGTTCTTTAATTCTTTTTTCTACAGAATGGCCGATTTGTTCAAAGTATGTTAGATTACATTCACACAGTATCTGGTAACTAGCTAATGATAGAGGTGCCAGTTTGTCTTTTGTAGATGTTTCAGCATCTGAAACTATTATTATATTAGCTAAAGGCCATGACTTTGCTGTGGTACCAAAATGCATCCAATGGTTCCCTAATCAAATCCAGCAGATAATGGACTCTTATGTTCCAATACCTCAGAGTTTTTCAACAGACCGCAGGGTTCCCATCCCTTATATTTCTAGCATCTCAGAAATGATTGGTAGAATTTTGAACAAGTATCATCTCATTCCCATATATTTTCCGATCAACAAAATTTGTCATCTGTTGCCATCTACAAAAGACAAACTGGCACCTCTATCATTAGCTGGCATTACATGAAATCTCAAAAGTCTGGTCTGGTACAACATAGTATTGACACTAAAAACAATATCCAGTGGGATAAAGCTCTTCTTCTCCATGGATGCAGGTTTAAATATGAACGCCTTTTCAAAGAAAGTTGTGAAGCCCTTTTACTTCTGCCAAATCTTAATCAGAACAATTGTCTCTCTCCCCCCCCCCCCCCCCCCCAAAAAAAAAGTTTCGGAGATTCTTATCTTATGTGACCATCAAAAATAGTTGTTTAATAATATTTTTGATAATATTATTTATTAATAATAATTTCTAGCATGTAGCAACAGTTTTTAATTGGTAAACCACCGACTGCTATATGTACTTTGTAATTTGGTTCCTTTGATTGCTTGTTTCTACACACTGATGATGTACTGTTATTTTCAGTAAGAAATATTTGTATTTTCATTTCATTAAAGTTAATTACTGTGGTTATCGTGTAATTTATTATTTAAAAAATACTATTGGTGGTGGTGGACGGTAACTGGCGTTGCGTATGAGTAACTGGAGAATTAAGTAGTGGAGGTGGTGAGTTGTGTGTAGTTGGAGGATTAAGTAGTAGTAGTGGAAATGGTGAGATGTGCATAGTGGAGTAGATTAGAGTAGAGTAGCATGTCTTTCTGAGATGAGTCCTGGGACTCCTTGGAGTTGTCACAGTAGTAATAATAATAACAATAAAAGTTATCAATGTATAATAATACTCTACTTCTGCAACAGTTGCTGCTTTTTGAATATTACATGAAAATGTTTCAGCTTGGAAATCAGATAGTGAAAAACAAGATATCTTGATGTCCCAAAAGTATGTCTAAGAATGCTGGGAAATTTTTTTTGAAAATGGGACAGATGGGCATGCCACATTAAGCTTTGCATGAAAAAGCAAGCAGAAGATGGGGTGCATGATATTACATTTTGTCATATTAAACCGATAATTATTCTCCTCAGTCGATACTGTCAGTATATTTAAATTATCCTGCAGGATTTTTGCATAATCTTTATTAACTATTGCTCTATCCTGTTTTACATTATCAACAAACAACTGAATATTTTCCCTCAGACCATTTTCCATATCATTAATGTACATATTACATAGCAGTTCCTTGAGTATAAAGCCCTGTGACACACTGCTGGCTACATACTTACTCATAGACTCCACTCTGTAAACTACTCTCTGATGTCTGTCCATCAGCCACTTTTCTATCTGCATCACCAGCTTCATGCTCATGCCTATTTGCTCCAGTTTATGTACCAGGGTTCCATGGCCCTGTCCAACTTTGCTGCTACATTATTATGAAATGTGAGTAAATTACAGAGACATGACCTACCCTTCACAAAACTATGCTCTCTTCCCCTCCCCCCATACAGAATCCTCTTTCTATCCACCCATTCCTGAATTTTGCCCTTAATCAGCTCCTCCAATACCTCCTGGAGCCACTGATTGGCTGATAATTTGCTTATTTTTGTCTTGGTGCCTCTTTTATGCAGCAGAACTATTTTCCACTTCCCTGAGATTCTGCCAGAGCTGAGACTCAAATTAAACAATCTGGTCAAAGGCACTGTCAGTTCCCTGGCACATTCTCATAATACACAAGATGAAATCCCATCTAATCCCATAGCTGTATTCATGTCAAGGTTCTGAAATATCCTACACACTTTTACTAATTTAACTACCTCTGTTTCCATATCGGCCCCTGTCACATCTGTTACTGCAATATCTCTACCTAGATGATACACCTTTGTAAAGTGATCACTTAGTAATTTAACTATTTCCCTGATTCAGTCACCTCCTTATCTTCAAAATTATTTTATCATGATCATTCATCCTTTTACTTATCATATGCTCAGAACTCTTTGGGCTTTACCAGTAAACTTGGCTGCTTGCTTGGTCAGTTTTCTCTCATGCTTAAATTTTACCTTCCTTACCATAGATGGTCATCCTTCCAGCCTGTGCTTTATACTGCTTGCTGATCCTGACTTTAGGTATACAGTCTGCAATGTCTTCCTTCAAATGCCAGTTAATCATTTCCTATGCACTATTAACAAACTTCTTCTTACAGTTCCTCATCCCATCACACCACTCTAAACTGTCCTGCATTTGTCTTAATTACCAACTCTGCAATTCATTGTATACCCCTCCTTTTTTTTTTAACTGAAATTCCACACATTTAGCCACTTCCCATGTCAAAATGACATGCCTGCTCTCACCAATTGGTGACAATGTGGCCATCTTGGTTATAGACAAATTCTCTGATGCACTTACAAGATCCAGCACTCTCATTCTCCTTTAATACTACCATCACATGCTACCTCAGGTAATTATTCCTTAGCAGCTGCATAAATTCAATTTCTTTCTGCCAGTGTGACCTTTCCTCCTTCCAGACTATGTCCATACCTGAATTCTTCCATAATAATTACTCATGCTCCACTCTGATGTTATTTGTCAATGCTTCCATCCATCATCCTTTGTATTCCCTGCCCTCTATCTCATACTAGATGGCCTCAAATGCACTGCTTTCCACCTCCTGCTGAACTCCTACTCTTTTCTTGACTGTAGATTATCCCCTATCATCGGTAATATTCCTCCCAAACTAGTTCATTCTGTTTGCCCTGAAAATACTATACAATTTGCAACTGTATCAGCTCTTCTGTCAACCACATCTCTCTAATGTCCTAATACTGAGAACTTTTGATCAAGAAGAAATAACCAATGTTTAACAAAGATGTGCATAAATTTTAAATCTGCTGTATCCATGGATCTGTGATAGCAGCATATATAGGAGATTTAAAATTGGAATGATTACAATATAGCTTTGGGCAGGATAAAAATAAATATATCAAAAAGATATGTAAGAGGAGTCACTTAATGATCAAAGCTAGATAACTGGAAGGGATATGGAGAACTGACCAGGGCTTCTGACCTAATGCCAATCCTCACCTTCTCATGGTGCATCCTGATGAATGAAAAGGATGGGCTGGCAGTTTTGAATTTAGCTGACCAAATCGTATTTTTATTGGCTTAAACCGAAATAAAATAATGGCACAACATGATGGAATAAGAAGCATCAACAGAAAAGAAGTGGAACTAGCAAAGAATTGGAGAAATACAGATCAACATAACATAGGTGTCACTGAAACAAAGAGACCAAAACAAGTGAAATTCTTTTAAATAACAAATATAAAATGTATTGCAGGCAGGAGTTATCAGGGAAAAGGGGTAACTATAGTATTCAACACTAAATACAAGGATAATCTTCTTGAATGGCAAGCAATATCAAGTAGAGTGATATGGACAAACACCAGAATGAGGAATTGGACAGTGGGACTTATTTGTTCCTATCATCCTACAGAAGATTCTACTAAGAAAGAAATGGGGGGGAATTTTTATAGATGAAGGAATCCATGTATAAAAAGGGAAATAAAACTGAGCACAAGAACTACAACCAAATTTTTCTGTAGTGTTCTTGGAAAGATCTATGTAATCATACATGAGAAAGAGGTTATGAAAAATTATTATTATTATTACATGACACCTCTAAGGAGTCCCAGACTCATCGAGGGAGGACACCTATTCTACAACTCTCCATCTGCACTACTGAATTTGCCAACTACAGCAAAACGCAATTATCATCATCATCGTCTACACTAGCAGCATCTACTGCCCACCGCCACTAGTATTTTCACAGACAATCAATCTCACAGACCATGCCCATAGCAGGATTCAAACCCACAGCCTTTTGGCTGGAGAGCAGATACATTAACCACTCAATAACCAGGCTGGAAAATCGGCCAAATAGGAGATTTGATCCATTTGTACAAGGATCTGTACTTAAGTTTAATACATTTTGGAAAAAGTATGATAAAGTTCCAAGAGGAAAGCTCCTTTAAAGTGCTACAATTATATGGTATACATATAATTGTAGCACATATAATCCATGGAGCCCTAAGACTCATCGTAGGAGGCCCAGATCAACATTATCTGTTGTACCTCTCCTTGAAACAATTAATAGACAAAGCACTCACAACTGACCCAGGCAACCCATTCCATTCATTCACTACTTTCAAAGTCCTCACATCCTTGCTAACCACACTCTTTCTCAACATTCTTGGGCAGGGATCACCTGTTGTTCTACTCCCTCTAGCCAGTGCTGAAACATTTTCCCCATCAATCCTATAAAACCCCCTAAGTAACTTAAATGTTTCTAGACATCCTTCATTTTTCCCTATCAACCAACTTTTGCAATCCATAAATCCTCAATCTATCCTCATAGGAACCATTACACAGACCACTCACCTCTGTAGCCTCTCCATCACTTCCTCATCCCCAAGAAACCCCAGTGACCAGACCTGAGCACAGTAATCCAGCTGTTGTCATATCAAGGCTTTATGAAGAAGAATGATAACTCCCTTATCTCTGCTTGTTAGCTTGTTCTTCAGTAACCAAGTAATCCTGTGAGCTACCTTGGCTACTTTAGCAATATGCCCTCTAAACTTCAGCTCTCTATCATTTAGTTATTAATATTATTGAAATTATTAAATAAAATTAAATATGGAAATAGCCAGTAGAACAAACAAAACTATTCTCTGGTGAGCCAATTGAATACACATATATGGAATAAGAGTGTGAGAGTAGCTTAAACACTAAACTAGCAGCATACAAGACAGTGCTCAAACCAATTTCAGATTAGATGTAATCAGGTTAGAAAGGGTTGATCAGATTACAGCCTACAAAGTATATGAGAGTTCTGGGAAAAATTAGAGAAGTGAACAGATGATATCAATGACAGAATGATATGAAAAATGAAGATATTAATTGCTAGCATTGAAAAATCTATGAGCAGAGCTAATCAAATGTGGTAGCCACTTAAACAGAATGGCAGAATAAGTGTTTGATGCCAGACTGCAGGAAAGAGATCTAGAGGAAGGGCAGGATTTAGGTGGTTGATGTAATTAACAGTACCTTAGACTGATATATATGATCTAACAGTATTTGAGTCTTGACAAATAAGATTAATTTGGAGGAAAATTATTGATAAGAAGTTAGTTTTAATGTATCAGGTAATAATTTAGGAGAGGTGGAATCATTACCATAAAATCAGATAAAAATGCGTTCTCTATATACTGTCTATATTGCTGTGTTTTTAGAATACTTGATGTTATAAAGAGTGGAATAAAAAGTTTGTTTGTTTTTTACAATAATGACACTTCATTGATTTCCTATGCTGTTCATTGGTATGGTTGGAAATTTAAGAAGTTCTGTTCCTGAATTTGGTAATTCAGCTAAAAAAAATTTCTAAAAACACCATTGAGTTTTAGAAAAGAAAAAAAGTTTCAGAATACTAAAGAAGTAAGGAGGGCAAAAATTTTTATGTAGTCAAATTATGGCCAGAAATTTTTATATACACTGCTTGGAAAAAAGCTAACAGACACCATAGTGCAAGGAACAAATGCCCATGGCACTCAACTTAAGATGTAGCACCTCCTTTTGCTGCAGTTGACTGCAGCAACATACTTTTCACATGCATTATATTGTTGGAACTGAACTGCAGGAAACTGATGAGGCCAAGGACTTGGGTGTGATTGTGGACAGGGAGTTGAAGTTTAGAGGACATATTGCAAAGGTAACCAAAAACTGCACATCAGATTACATGATTGTTGAAGAACACACTAACAAGCAGAGATAGCGAGAGAGATATTGTTCTCCAATGGATTGTTATGCACAGATCTGGACTCCCAGATTCCATTGGGATCAAGAAATTGTGGAGCGTATCCAGGGGTGAGTGCCAAATATTGTGGCAGGTTTGTGGAATTTTCCTTATGAGAATAGATTGATGGTCTGTGGGCTTAAAAAAATTAGCTCTGATAGGTGAAAAAGAGGAGACATGATAGAAGCATTTAAGTTATTAAATGGGTTTTATAGGATTGACACTGAAGACTTTTTCAGTACATGGCAAGAAGATAGAGAACAAGGGGGGGGGGCACCAGTGGAAATTGTATAAGAGTGTGGTTAGCAAGGGTGTTAGAACTAGATTTTTTGCTAGGAGGGTAGTAAATTGATGGAATGGGTTGCCAGAGTGGTTGTAGGTGCTTCATCAGTGAATAAGTTTAAGGAAAGGCATGATATGTATCTTGTCAATGGTGACTGGTGTGTGAATAATGGATCTCCCACAATGAGTCTTCTGCCTTCTTAGAGATACCTATATAATTCCATGTTAAAAGTTTAATAGAGTGAAACAGCTGTATGAAAAGATTGAAAATAGTACTTAATTCTTCCAGTATTTCATCTCAGTTACAGAGACTTCATCAAGGAGTACAAAATGAGACTTGTAACACACACACAAAGGGCAGCACAAAACTAAGTGAAACACTTGGACAAAAGAAGAGTCCTAACTAGGTGAGGTACCCTCTATGGACGCCTGTCAGCAGCTTAGGATATATGGATACCAATCCCACCTAGTTAGGACTGTGATCTTTTGTTCACTTAGATTTGTGCTGCCTGCCTGTCTCTCTCTCTCTCTCTCTCTGTGTGTGTGTGGGTGGGTGTGCGTGCGTGTGTGCACGCATGCTGTTTCACTCCATTAAACTTTTAACATGACTTTCTCCCAGCATTTAACACATGGATACCTGTATAATAATGATAATAATAATTATTATTATTATTTATATGGGCACTCTATGGAGTCAAAGGACTCATCGCAGGATACCCACTCTATCCATTAACACAACACATATGATACATCCCCTTAAACCTGTTCACTGTTGAGGCACTCACAACCACTTCTGGCAATCCATTCCACTCATTTGCCACTCTCCAAGTAAAAAACCTAGTCTGCACACTCTTATTAACTACACTCTTAGACAACTTCCAAGTGTGAATCCTTTTGTCTATCTAAGTTTCTATTTCTAACTTATAAGTTTGTATGATAGAAACTTATAAGTTACTAAATCAATATCCCTCTCCTCTGTCTGTCAGGCAGAGGAGAGGGGATATGGATTTTCACTCCTATCCTATTTGTTCTTCAAACCCTAGAGCATTTAAGCATCTTTCAGCTCTTCCCATTCAGTAACTGATATCATGGATCCAAAGACTATTTTTCTGAGTTTGTCATAATTTAGAGATTTGTAGGTCAGCATATAACCTGTCCTGATTGGAACATCTATATAGTTTGCTACTTCCCAGGTCAGTATGGCATTTTCACTGTCACCAACTGATGGCAAAACAGTGACTAACTATTAATATAACAGTTAACAGTAGATTCTATCCTATTTGTACATAGTGAAATTTTTTTTATCATACCTCATCCAGACTTGTCAGGACTACAGTTTTAATATTTATAACATTGTTCAATTCTGTATTTCATTGTGAAATACAGAAGTAAAAGCGCAAACTACCAAAAAATCTGGAACTTGGCCAGGACTTTTTAGTAGTTTGTTACAGTGATTGCACTGTGATGATGTTTGTGATGCTATAATTTGAGCAAGTACATTTCAGAATATTAATAATATGGAATTTTGATTTCACTGTTGACATTGTTCCATATCAATAATTGCAAGTTGAAATATTACAGACATTCAGCTTCAGCTACGAGTACTGTTTGGACCCTCCGTATTAGTGTGTTTTCAGTTTTTATCTGAATAATTCTACAAATTCTAAATTTTTCTAATTCGACTAATCTCAATCAGGGCTATTTAAGAATAACTGTGAGTCTCAGGTGATTTTCTTAGTTAGAAATATGTACTTTCTGCTTTCCTATTACTAAAATGAAAAGTCTTCCACCACCACATGAAAGGACAGTGGACTTCCAAAAAAGTTATTCATCAAAGCTCGAGGAGGAGGGGTGATTCTGAGTGCTTTTGTATCCTAACTTGAAAGTTATTACTCCAGTATAGATAGTCCCATAATTTTTACCATAATGAATGCTGATTGTCATATAACTGTCAAGGAAGAGGAGACTTAATTATTTTCCCTTTAAAGGAAAAATGATGTTTATAAACGTGAAAATACTTTGGGATTTTTGGTAGTTTTAGGGGATTAACATAACTGTAAAATTTTTGACATATTACAATATACTATCTTGTTACCAGTACAAAGATTAAAAACAGTATGATGCATATATTTAGAAACATAGATAAGCCACCAAACACTACTTTGTACTTATATGCATACATTGACATTATTATTATTATTCAGGCCTCCATGGAGTCAAAAGACTCATCGCCGGAGGTCCCTCCTAGGAAACACGAAGTCTATCATAATGAAATGCAAAGAAGATCCAGCTAGAAGAAAATCTTGGTGAGGTTTATCCTAGATAAATTTCTGTTTAGATGTTCAGCATTATGTACACGAAGATGTGCAGCAAAATCAATCCAAGAATTGGCTCATTGAAGATTGGTTTCTCTGCTACAGTGATGCCTTGCGCATTCTCTGTTGCCTATATAAAATTTCTGGCCAAAAAATGGCTTGATTATTAGCAGAGATTAACTATATAGATCAGAGCCATAGGTTCAGACCCACTCCTTCAGTAACATTTATATAGTATTTTCCAGTTTCCTGAAAAAATAAATTTTCAGTGATTTTGATCATACCCTTGTGGCATTCCAAATTAGTTTCTTTTTTACTGTCATATTTGAATTTGATTTCTTTTTTTTTTTTTGTCTAATTAATGCTTTCCACCACTAGATGGCAGCACTATGTTGCAACTTTTAAGGGCCGTTATAATAATTAGTATGTCATGACCATAATAAGCAAGAGGAAAGATGTTCATAATTATTATGAAATACAGTCAAATGTGGAACAACATCTCTGATGTATTTAAAAAATACTGATGAATAATGAGCAAACAGAAATTTTGTCATGTAATAATATATACTCACAAAATAGCATAAACATAATATACTGATTTAAAACCTGCAGCTTCATACTGATAAGGCCCAAGCATGACTTGATTACAGATTGGGATGATATTATTTTTATACTGTATCACTTAATAACATACTGTAGTGTTGGGAGGCAGCATTCTTTATTAAGCATTTCTCTTAAACAAGTGTATAATATATCCAGGGTGAGAAGCCTATGTTTCTGGTGGAAGGAGAGATTTTAGCCTATTCCCATCCTAAATTTTATATTTGCTATCACAGCTATTGCAGAATTTGGGTTCTGCATAAACTATGATAGCTAATTGACAATTGACCTTGATAGTAAAGAGTTAGGATGGTTCATATTAACAAGGTCATCTGTATCAAGGCTAGTGTAAGTTATTAGCTTAAAACTCATTCACTAAATTAGAATTATGCTCTGAATTTATCTAGAATTCAAAAGACAAAAACAATTCAAATGTACATAATCAACGCATCAAAACTTTGATGATATCAAACATGCATATATCTCCTGCCAGAATAATTCCAAACATAATTGTGTGCTGTTAGGTAATTACTAAATTCATATAGACTTTTTTCGGTCTTCTTAAGTATTTAAACTGTTTGTGTAAAAATAACATTTTTCATATAGCAGAAAACAAACTATTTGCAAAGTAACTAACTTTTCCTTGTGCACAAACATATAGTAGTATCTTGTAAAGAGGCAAAATGACTTATTTATCTTTACATGTCAAGGTTTTTTTCAGCATTGCAATTATCCTCTGAGTTATATTTGCAATCTTTACTATATGGCTCTTGAACTTCAGCTTCCTATTTACTAAAACTCCAAGATTTGTAGTCTGATCAGTTTCTTCTAGCATAATCCCACCAATATAATATGACATCAGATTTACTAACATTGAACTGATAGCCATTTTCACATGCTCATTTATTCAAGTCATTTTGCAAGTACTGTATATCAGCTGCATTCCTGGTTATCCTATCTATCTTTGCATTAACAGCAAGTAGGTGTATGTATGTTGCCTGTCAAATTCTTCCCAATGTCAATTAATGTATGGATTGAATAGAGATGGACCAAGGACTGATCCTTGTGATACACCACTGGTCACCTTAAATCTTACAGACTCAAATTCCCCATATACCACTTTTTGATATCTGGCAGTCAGCTATCACCTTATCCATGGCAATAGTTTATAACCCAATCCGATATTCTCCAATTTATGCAAGTCTTCCATGCTGTATTTTATCCAAAGCCTTAGCAAAATCCATATAAATATCATAGTGTATCCATTTCCCTTGTCTAACTTGGTAACATTATTGTAGAATGTGAGCAAGTTGCTAAAGCATGACCTTCCTTTAGTAAATCCATGCTGTTCATTGCAAAGTAGAGATTCTCTGTTAACCCATTTCTGTATGCGAGCCCTAATCATCTTTTCCAAAATCTTCACCACCACTCCTGAGATAATGATTGGTCAATAGTTGGATAAAGTCTATTAAGTGAAGAGTAGCCAAGTTACTTTGTTATGTGCCACCTGGTAAATTCTTTACATCCTGTCTAGGATGTAAAGAATATAAGGTCTTTTAAGTGAAGGGGGGGCATGTTAGCAAGCCTTGTATGAAGTGTTAGGGTTCCTCTCCCTCCTAACAACTTGGTGTTTTTCACCCAATAAGATGAAACAAGCAAATCTAATAAAATGCTATTAAGACATAATGCTGGTTTCAGGGCCTTACTTACTTTGGCCATAATTCAAAAACAAATATTGAACTAATTTATAGCATATGAAATGTGCTTTGGGTTAGCAATTTTTCATAAGAGGGAATGACATTTAAGAAATAAATAAAAAATAAAAAATCTGGTTATTTAACAAATCTAAGATATTTGTTAGATTGTCACATCCTAACATAAAAATTAGAAAAAAAAAATTAAAATTCTTAAGTTTTAAGAAGATATTTGTTTTATTATTATTATAATTTCGTGACACCTCCAAGTAGTCCAAAGACTCATTGAGAGAGGGCACCTACTTTACAACTCTCCATTTCCACCAGCTACATCGAACCGGCCCACTCCCACCACCAGTAGTAGTATCTTTTGTCTGTAAATTGCATGTGTTCTGAAGCCGATTTGTCTGTATGCAGGATGAAAATCCCGTGTAAAACCCTGCTACCTCTGTATGAGATCAGCTAACTCACCTTCAATTGAAAAAAAAAACCATATAAAGATTCCCTCGATGAGTCCTTGACTCCCTGGAGGTCTCAGATAATAAAAAGATTCCTCTCGCCATGACGAGAATCGAACTTAGTCCTTTTCCAGTGGATCTACAACTCTCCATTTCCACCAGCTACATTGAACCGGCCCACTCCCACCACCAGTAGTATCTTTTGTCTGTAAATTGCATGTGTTCTGAAGCCGATTTGTCTGTATGCAGGATGAAAATCCAGTGTAAAACCCTGCTACCTCTGTATGAGATCAGCTAACTCACCTTCAATTGAAAAAAAAAACCATATAAAGATTCCCTCGATGAGCCCTTGACTCCCTGGAGGTCTCAGATAATAAAAAGATTCCTCTTGCCATGACGAGAATCGAACTTAGGCCTTTTCCAATGGAAAGGCATAGCATATTGTCATTCTTCCAATTGTGCAAACTGTACTGAGAGTATTTATACTATCTTCATAGCATAGTGGATGGCTACATCATTAAATAGATAATTATATCTATCATAGCTATCACTTATAGCATTACCAAGTAAAAAAGAAAACAGAAATGATATAACATCGTTTTTTCTTTCTATGATAACTAAATAGGTCGAGATCATTCTTAAAAGTTGTAAATGATCAGCAAAAAAAAGCAATCTAATAAAAAAAGATGTGCTAAATCTAGCATCTATATATGTACTTAAATGCTGGTTAGAGCTCATTATGTAAATTTCAGTAATGTTCAGCTAAAGAATGAAATTAAATATTAATTTTTTTTAATATTTATTTTATTTATTTTTGTGTTACCTGTGTGCAACACAAAGAAAGTAGAGTGCCCCTAAAGCCCTAGGAAGGGCCTTCTGTGGGTAATTGTTGTAGGTCATTGGGTATGAGCTTTACATTCAGATGTGTAATTTGAAGCCTACTTCTAAGAAGACAACTGACAAGCACCAACTCAAGCTCCCTTCTCAAGATTTTAAGCTCTAAGTCTAGCCAGTTCTGCTTCTTTTGTGTTGCTTGCATGTATGCTACTGTTCTGCATTGTATCTCTAACAATGGATCTGTTATAAAAATATATATATATATGTTGGAAGCAGGCAATTTGGAATTTAGCTGAAAAAATTGTATTTATATTGGTTAAACCAAAATACAAAATGATGGTACAACATGACAAAATTTCATGCCTGCTGGGTCGTCGCCCAGTTAAACAAGGTCCCCGTTGTTTTCGCAAAGGAAAAATTTATTCCTATTGGTTAAACCAAAATACAAAATGATGGTACAACATGACAAAATTTCATGCCTGCTGGGTCGTCGCCCAGTTAAACAAGGTTCCCATTGTTTTCGCAACGGGGACCTTGTTTAACTGGGAAAGGTTAAACAAGGTCCCCGTTTCGCAAAGGAAAAATTTGTTCCAGTCAGCTACTGGAACAAATCTGAAAACACACCCCAACTCAACATCACCAGAGTTAAAGATTGGTACCATCAACATAAGAAGCCTGAATGGCAAAGAAATGGAGCTAGCGGAGGAATTAGATAAGTACCTGATCGACATAATATGGGTGACTGAAACAAAAAAGACAAAAACTGGTGAGATCTTTCTGAGCAATAAATACAAAATGTTATATTCGGGCAATGACAATCAAGGAAAAGAAGGAGTAGCCATAGTATTCAACACAAAATACGAGGCTAATCTTCTTGAATGGCAGGCAGTGTCAAGTAGAGTGATTTGGGCAAATATCAGAATGGGGAACTGGACAATGAGACTTATTTGTGCCTATGGTCCCACAGAAGGTTCTACTAAGGTAGAAGTGGAGGAATTTTTTGAGGCTCTAGAGAAAGCTACTGACACAATGAAAAAGGAAAAGTTGGTCCTTGTTGGGGATCTAAATAACAGAGTAGGAAATGATTGTCAGACATACAAAAATATTTTGGGAAAATTTGGAGAAAAGAGCAAAGCCAATAATAATGGCAAATACCTGTTGGATTTCTGCTCAGGTCATGGACTGGTTATTACTAACACCATGTTCCAACATAAAAATGTGCATAAATTCACATGGAGAGAAGAGGCAAGGAATAAGAAAAGTCTCATTGACTATGTTATTGTTGATAGTGATGTTTTCTCCCTGGTGCAGGACACCAGAGTGTACAGAGGATTTCAAATTGGAAGTGATCACTATTTAGTCTTGAGTAGGATAAAATTGAATTTCATATTGAAAAGAATGACATGTAAGAAAGTTTTAAAGCGAATAAAAGTTGAGTAGCTCTCAAATGTGAACTGTAGACTAAAATACACAAAGATTATTGAAGGAAAAATGAAAGAGTTTGAGAACAGGAACCAAACCTTGGAGATTCAGTGGCAAGCCTTGAAGAAAACCCTGATTGATTCAGCTGGAGAGGCATGTGGTGAAGTTGTCTGCAAGGATAGAAAAATTAGAACTCCGTGGTGGACACAGGAAGTTAAAGAGGCAATGAAGGAAAAGAAGAAAGCATATCAAAAGTTCCTGGCAAATAAGTCAGCTTGTGCTCTTAGAGAATACAGAGACAAATGTAAGAAAGCTAAACAGTGTGTAAAACTAGCTAAACAAAAGTCATGGGAGGACTTTGGCAAGAACATAGAAAATAAATATCAAGAAGGTGGCAAAATATTCTGGAGGTTGTTGAAGAAGCTTAGGAATGGAGGAAAGAGTGCTGTAAAAGGAGTTAGAGATGATAAAGGTGACATGAAAAATGGGGAGAAAAAGATATCCTTGAAGTATGGAGTAATTACTTTGAAAATTTGCTAAATGAAACAAGCAGTGATGACAGCACAGTGATAAAAAACACTGACCAGGCATGCACAGGAATCCCATACTTGAAATAGAAAAGCCATCAAAGGCTTGAAATGTGGAAAGGCAGCAGGAGTAGATGATATTCGACCAGAAATGCTGAAGTATGGTGGTATAAGAGTCTTACAGTGGCTGCACTGCATTGTTCAGAAAGCCTGGACAGGGGGACGAATTCCCGATGATGGGAGTAGAGCTCTCATAGTACCCATATATAAAAGGGGCAATAAAACTGAATGTGAGAATTACAGAGGTATTTCCCTACTGAGTGTTCCTGGCAAGATCTATGCAAGTATACTTGAGAAATAGTTGAGAAGAATTGTGGAAGACAAGCTTGGTGAAGAACAAGCTGGATTCAGGTCAAATAGAGGCTGTCAGGATCAGATCTTCACTTTACAACAAATAGTTGAGAAAGCATGGGAATATAACAAAGATCTGTATTTAAGTTTTGTCGATTTGGAAAAGGCATATGACAAGGTGCCAAAATGAAGCTATTCAATACGCAATACTTGGTCTTTATTTGAGTTGTAAGTCAGCAGTTAGAATTGAAGGAAGTACAGGAAGATGGTTTAATGTTAAATCTGGTGTGAGACAAGGATGTACATTATCCCCTCTATTATTCATTATCTATATGGATCACATTATGAAGGAAAGTGGTATTAAACATGATATCAAAATTGGAGATGTTAATGTCAGCTCTCTGCTTTATGCGGACGATGTTATACTTCTAAATAAATCCACTACAAGTCTGCAAGATTCTCTGACTAAATTGAATAACTGTTGTAATAGATATGGTATGAAGGTCAGCAATAAAAAGACAAAGACAATGAAAATAGGCAGAATCATTGAAAATGTCAACTGTGTTGTGAATGGAGAACCTGTGGAACAAGTAAAACATTTTAGCTACTTAGGCACGATTTTTAGTGAAGATGGTAAATTAAATATGGAAATAGACTAACAGAATCAACAAAGCTGGTATGGTAGGAAGTCAATTGAATAAATTCATATGGAATAAGAGAGAAATTAGTCAGAACACTAAATTAGCTGTATACAAGACAGTGTTCATACCAGTTTTAACTTATGGATCTGAGAGCTGGGTCAGAAGCAAAACACTTGACGAAAGACTGAAGACCGCAGATATGAGAGTCTTGGGAAGTTAGTAATGATGAAAATTTTTCATGTAGTACTATCATATCCTGTACACCCCTTGAGGGTACATGGCAGGAATTTGATGATGATGTTGGAAGCATTTAACTTTTTACTTTCATTCCTCAGTTCTGTGCAGTATTTCCGTTAAATCTACATATGGTTATACAAAATTTCTTGAAAATAAAGCAGTGATCTTCCTAAAGGTCATTGATGATGATGATGAATTACTACTCTAGGAGAGCTACACATCAGGTGACAAAGTTTGCATGCTTTACATATCTACATAGATAAAACAGTTAACCACTCCCCTTAATAGATTTCTCATTTTGAAATTAGGCATTGCAGATATTAAAAACAAAACTACATTATCCAAATACCTTTGTGAACCTCTGTTATCCCTTCAAGTTAATAATGCATAATGGTACCAGTAAGCTATAGATAAAATAAAGATTCAGTTTTACAGTTAATTCTTATCATCAAAATTATTACACAAGCAAGGGCTATTAGTCGTAAGAAAGAAATTTGACAACTGGTGTCAAAACAATTATCTGATAAGAATACAGCATGTAAATTAAAAAAAAATAATAATATTGAAAAAGGACATCAATAGATTACACAGTATAATAAAAATCAGTTTAATCTCTTACATGGCATTGCTAGAGCTTTTGCCCCCCCCCCCTCAATACACACCAAAAATGCTACAAAAAGTCAAAACGACATATATGGTAAGGTTCAAAGTGTTGCCTGGGGCAGACCCCCCCCCCCCCATACACACACAGAGCTACCTGATCTCTTATTTCTGTTTAAAACTTCCACAAAAATGTCACCGTCACTAAATCATATTCTTGTATTTCTTCATCATTAACAGTGTTACGTTTTTGATCATATAATCTTTTGATCTAAGTGACTATGTACAGATGTGTGTGTGTGGAGAGGGTATATATATATATATATATATATATATATATATATATATATATATTAATAAGAGTTTGTAAGGCTAAAAACCAGAATAAGATATTAATAGTTACTATAATAAAAAAACATGTTTCATCCTAATAGGATTTAGGATTTCTTCAGGTGTAAGAGCTAAAACTAGTAGACAAACAGGTGACAACCATACATAGATATACAAGTTTGTATATCTATATAATGGTTGCCACCTAAGCATTGTTGAGCACGTTGTGCATGTTCGTGCCTTCATATACATGCATTTGGTTAACAATGACTTGGATGTATTTTGACAAGTTGATACTTGGGTTTATATTTAGATGTTTTGGATCCAGTGCCATTTCTAAGGATTCCCAAATTTTTTTCTCAGTTATGTCATAGCAACAGTGTAATAGATCAGACTTATCCCAACACTTGATGTCTCATTGCTGAAGCATCCTGTGGGTCAGCTGAAGAGAGTACATGTGATGACAAAGCTGAAGCCTCACTTCTTTGGTACTCAATGTCTGAGATATGTTCTTCATTGCATTGCTCAATAAATTTTTCTATCTGTCTGTCCATAGCAAGATGACCTACATTTGCATCATAACCTGTAAACAGGATATTTTAGTGGATCGTGTCGAGATTTTGTAGATTGGAGTAGTGATCTCATTCCGATAAAGGACGTGAATACTGTTTTAATGATATGTTCTCTAAGTATTTTTGCATGTTTTCTGGAAATAGAGTTAATATATGGAAGAGTGATGAAGCTTCTGCTTTCATCATCATTAGAAATATCTTTAATCCCATGTTGGTTAAGCAGACTTGACACAATACATTCATTGTAGCCATTTTGTTGAAAATTGTATTTTAAATATTTTAACCTGGCATTAGTAAGGTGGGGTATCACAGACCTCAAAGATTTTAAATTGACTATAACTTTTTAACAACGTGTGGCAGTAAGTCATGCCTCAGTATAACTTCCCCTCCCGTAACCCACTACTCAACACCATAGACGACAAGCTGTTGCATGCAAGCAAGTTTAGTGTGCAAGGGTCCACCAGACCTCACCTTACCAAAAGTGTGACTATATTTACTTCTGAAACGTAAATTGTTTTCATGTATATTCTACTAAAATATTATTGTTACTGCTGTGTCGTCTATATTTTTACATATACCAACTATAAGCAAATATGTTTTCATAAATATTTAGAGGGTATTTTGAGAATAATATCTTTTTTTTACCACATGAGTTACAAGCAGGAAGAAGAAGAACAGAGGTTACATCAACTTATAGATGATGCTTTGACAGACGAGGAGTCATTTACCGGAGATGATGACAGTGAAATTGATTTAGAATTAGTCAGTAAAGAGGGAGCCTTTTACTTGGCAAAGGATAAATTATTTGGGTGGGTCTGTGGGACCCCCACCTTACCACTTTTGTTACATTTTCCAGCGGTGGGTTAAATATTGGAGTTCTTTAGCTAGTTCATCCTTATCAGTAATAAGGTGATGTGCTCTTGCTCCTAGTGTTTAAATAATGCCCAATTTTTGAAGTCTAACAATGTGAAGAGGCATGTAGATATCTATCATTATGCATGCATTTTCCAAATATAGAGACTTTTAATTTACCAGATTCCTTAGTTCATCAGTGATCCAGCAATGGGGGTGAACCATTAGATTCCAACTTGTAGGTAAATATTATGTTAAGATGTTGTCTACTGAGGTACTCATGGAAATTCAAAAATGAATATAGTCCATGGTTCCAGATTAAGAATATACAGTAGTCCCCCCACCCCCCCACCCCTTATCAACTCCAGTCAGAAGATATTAAATGGAAAATTCTGGAATTAATAATTTATAATTTGGAAAAGTGGATATTAGATCCAACATTATTTCAAAGTCGAATGTTTGTAGAAACTATGAAAGTTTCTTAAGTTGACCTGAGAGCTTACGAAAATACAATCATCAGTATCCCTGAGTTACCTTAGTACTTAAGTCAAGTAGGTAGTGCAATACTCGGGGATGTCGTTGATTGTATTCTCATAAGCTCTCGGGTCAACTTACGAAACTTTCATAGTTTCTACAAACATTCGACTTTGAAATAATGTTGGATCTAATATCCACTTTGCCTATATAATTTTACATCACCAAAATGAAGCTGTATGGCTCTTTCTTTTAGTAATAGACAATTCGGCTGATCCCAGAGGTAGTTCCAACACCAGGGCAACTCTTTGCAAAGGTGGAGAAAGCTACACACATGCTGAGGTTGCTAAGATTCCATTCACATTCAGATAACTTTATTACAATATGTTGTTATAATTGTTTTATTTTATTATTAGTTATTGTTGTTAATCTCTTAGTGTGCCTAATTTATAAATTAAACTTTATCATAGGTATGTATGTATAGGAAAAAACATAGTATATATATATATATATAGGTTCAGTACCATCCATGGGGTGTCTTGGAACACATCCCCCATGGATGGGGGGGGGACTACTGTATCATCAACATACCTTTTCCATAATACATACTTTTTCCAGAGGAGATACAATGTTGAAGGAGTGCTATAACCTTTGAGAATTTATCTTGTAGCAGGACAAGGAGATCCTTGGTAAGAATTTTGGCAAACAGATTTACTGTATCAAAGCTTGCTAAAATGTCATGTTCATCAAGGACTATGTTACTGATGAGGGAAACAAAATGCTCAGAAATGTTTTTAACAAAGGACAGTGATTGTCCTGTCAGGCCCTTTAGTAATTTAGCTAGATATTTGGCAACAGGGTATGTCAGAGAATCTATCCCTTCTACTATTGGCATAAAGGTAATAACCTTCCTTATGAATTTTGGAAGTCCCAGATAAGCATGGAGGAAGAGGATAAAGAGATCAGAGAGCTAATATGAAATTTCTGTTAAACTCATAGGTTGTTTGTAGAAAGCTGTTAGTGCAATTTTGAAGCTCTCTAGTAGGGTCATGATCTATAATAGAGTTATGTGTCAATATTAAGAAGCTGTCTAATTTTGTAGTCAAGAATAAATATAGTATTTTCACTATCTTCTGGTAGAATTACAGAATTGTTTTTTCAGATTTTTGAGAGCAACTTGTTCTAAAGATGTAAAGTTGTCAGTTGGAGGTTTTGCTAAATTTATAGCACATACTGATTTAAATCAAGCCAATGAAATCTCTCTCTTAAGACAGAGGTAGCTCAGTAAGTTCTTTAGGTACTTTTTTTGGGGGAAAGACTGCAAAGTTAAAGCCTTTGCTAAGAACAACTTGTTTTGCTATTTTGCAATAACTGTTTACTCTATGAAAAGCTGATTGAGAGATCTTATCATCCTTATTTTCTCTGACATTAAGCTATTAAATTTCCTAATCAGTTTGATTTTATGATATTCATAAATTTAGTCTGCTTGTTTGTAGAGAATGGAAGGCACACTCTGCCATAAATTAATATCCAATCTAATTTGAAGTATATCAACAAGGTGTAGTTTTTTTCTCAAGTATACCAAGGAAACTTTTTGTATTAGCGATGTAATCTTTTGTAATTAGGATGAAACATTGCATTTTTTATTAAAGTAACTGTTAATATCTTATTCTGGTTTTCAGTCTTACAAACTCTTATTCATCTGTCTGTGAACTGGCAAAGTCTACATACTTATATACAGGGTGGTTCAAAATTCCATGTACAAACTTTGAGGGGAGGTAGAGAACATCAAAATCAACTTAATTCACATAGGAAAGCATGACCAGAAACGCCACCTGAAAGTGACAGGTGGCGCTGTTCGCCAGCGCTCCAGGTGAGCAATTGGGGCTTCCTCATTCAAGCTTACAATGTCATATGAAGAACATGCGTCGTTTTACGACCGCTGAGATGGCAGGCATGCACCTCGTTTACGAGTTAGCTGATAGTAATGGATGAGCTGCTGTATGAGTGTATCGCAAAAGGTACCCAAAAAGATGTGTACTGCATCACCAAATGTTTGTGCATTTGCATCAGAATTTGTGTGACTATGGATCATTCAGGGATTTCAGGCATGATAGTGGGCGGCCACGATCGACACGAAATCCCACCGTGGAAGAAGAGATGTTGCATGCGATGGGCAATAATCCAGAGACAAGAAGCACATGTGCCATTGCCTCTGCTATAGGAGTATCTCGATCCAGTGTATTGCGCTTTTTGCACTCTGAGTCCTTGCATCCATTTCATCTGCAACGGGTCCAGTTACTGATGGCCAAAGATTATCCTCGACGTGTGGAATTTGTGCAGTGGTTTCTGCAGAAAAGTGCCGTAGACCCGGGTTTTCCAACTTGTGTTTTGTTCACAGATGAAGCTTCATTTACCTGCAAAGGGGTCTTCAATCACCACAATTCTCATGTGTGGGCCCATGAGAACCCACACGCTGTGTGATCACATGCTGCACAACAACGCTTCAGCATTAATGTATGGGCAGGTATTGTTGCTGACTGTTTAGTCAGCCCATACCTGTTACCACCCTGACTGGACTCCCAGAAGTATCGAACCTTTCTGGAAGAAGTTCTGCTGGATTTACTGAACAATGTTCCAATGACTGTGCGTTGGCAGATGTGGTTCCAACACGATGGGGGCTCCAGCCCATTTTGGCATTTCTGTGCATCAGTATTTGGGCAGATCCTTTGGGAGCTTGATGGATTGGGCATGGTGGACCCATCGCATGCTCACCTGATTTATTGAGCATTGATTTCTTTCTGTGGGGAATCCTTAAAGCCATGGTGTACGAAATGCCTGTTGCCTCTGACATGGACCTCGTGGCAAGAATCGCCATCAATGCTGCTAATATCTGGGAAACTCCGGGTATTTTTAAAAATGTAAGCAATCAATGCGTTGTCAGTGTCAGGCATACATCACTGCTAATGGTCGTAACTTTGAGCACCTGATTGAACTGTTCAGTTACGCCTAATAAAGTTTTTTTACACTACTTGCTGCCTTGTGTTATTTCTGTATCTTTGTGTTCCTGTTAGTACCTTCCAGTGGCATTTCCAGTCCTGCTTTCTGATGCGAATATGATTGATTTTGATGTTCTCTACCTCTCCTCAAAGTTTGTGCATGGAATTTTGAACCACCCTGTGTGTGTGTGTGTGTGTGTGTGTGTGTGTGTGTGTGTGTGTGTGTGTGTGTGTGTGTGTGTGTGTGTGTGTGTGTGTATCATCGATCCACTGCTGGATGAAGGCTTTTCCAAGATTACTCCAAAACTCTCTGTCCATGGCTCTCCTTTTCCATGTCACTCCTGCAAATCTGATGATATTATCAATCCACTGTAATTTAGGTGGCATCGTGGTCATTTTTCCTCTTGTGGAATCCAATCCAGTACTTCTTTTGTCCATCGCTGATCTTGTCTTCAAGCAATATGCCCAGCTCATTGCCACTTAAGATGTTTCACTCTTCCTATGATGTCAGAGACTTTGGTTTGATTTCTTACCCATGTATTCCTTTTGTGATCCAATCTTGTGATACCAAGCATACTTCTTTCCATACTAAATTGTGTTGTTCTTAATTTTTGAATTTCCTTTGCATTCAGTGTCCATGTTTCACAGCCATATGTCAGTATAGGAAGAATACACTGATTAAAAACTTTTCTCTTCAGGCATAATGGTAGTTGTCTTTTGAATATTGAATGTAATTTTCCAAATGCTTTCCACCCAAGCATCGTGCACCTTTTAATTTCATCCATGATATTTTGTTCCATTGATATCTGTTGTCCTAAGTATATGTAATTGATCTACTTGTTTAATTCCCTCATTATTGATTTTTATTATTTCTGGTTGGACATAGCTATTGAACATAACTTGGGTCCTCTTTAGGTTTATCTTTAGGCCTGCTGTTCTGATAGCAATTTGGAGCGCATGGATATAAGTCTATAATTCATATGCAGTAAAGATAACTATGTCATCTGCAAAGCGTAAATGGCTTAAATATCTTCCATTTATCTTCAGACCTTTCCCTTCCCAATCAAGAAGTTTGAATATTTCTTCTAGGCACGCTGTGAATAATTTTGGAGATATTATGTCACCCTATCTTATACCTTTCTGTATTCTCACACTAGAGATGTTTCCATTGAACTGAATTGCTGCTGTGGCATTGGTGTATGCTGATTTGATAGTTCTGATGTAGGGCTCCTCCACTTGTTGGTTTCGTAATGCTTTAAGTATTGCACAAGTTTTAAGTGAATCAAAGGCTTTCTCTTAGTCAATAAAACCAAGACATAGTGGTAATTGATACTCATTACACCGTTCAATAGTCTGCTGTACAACTTGAAGATAGTCCATTGTACTAAAGTCCCTTCAAAAGCCTGCTTGTTCTTTTGGTTGTGCTAGGTCCAGAGTCGCACAAAGCCTATGAGCTAAGACTTTTGTAAACACTTTGTAGACTACTAATAGTAGACTGATTGGTTGGTAGTTCAAGTCTTCTATCTCACCATTTTTATGTATCAGAATTAGGGTAGCCTTCTTCCATGTTGTTGGTACATCATTTTTCTTCAGGCATAAAGTAAATAGTTTTGCTAAAAATTCGTAGATTATTTCTCCTCCTGTTTTTAGAAGTTCAGCTATAACTCCATCTTCACCTGCAGCTTTCCCATTTTTGAAGCTTTGAATGCTCTGCGTAACTTCTTCTGGTAGAGTCTGTGGTACTACTTGTGTTGTAGTTGTCTTCTTCATTTAATTCATCATCCTGGTATAATATTAAGTAGAATTCTTCAATTTCTTTTGTTATAGCATATCTATCTCTGGTGATGGTCCCTTCTTGTAGTTTGACTGCAACCATCTGTTTGCTGTTTGGCTTTTTTGAGGCTATAGTTGTTTTCAATTGTTTGTTGTATGAATTTACAATTGAATTTTCTTATTTCTTCTGTGATACGTTTTCTGATTGTTTTTCACAATTCCGTGTATTCAATTTTATTCTGTAGGTTAATTGATTGTTTCATTTCTCTTCGTTTCTTCAGAGATTTTGTCTTGTTTCTGTTCTGTGGTACCAGCTATTTCAAGTGAGCATTGTAGAAGGTTTTGGATAATAATGCCATTACTTTCTGATAGATCAGCATTGTCATCTATAATAAGATGTTTAAATCTGTTGTTTAGTTCGTGTTGGAATATATCTTTTTTAATGTTGAGTTTGTGTGCATCTATGTTTTGCTTTGATTTCCAAAACATTTTTCTTCTTTCTTTCTGGCAGTTTATTTGGATTTTACTGCGTACCATATGATGGTCGCTTCCAACGTTGAAGGTGTTTATAACAGAACAGTCTTGAAAGATGTTTTTCTTATTGCTGAGGTAAAGTCAATTTCACTAGTTTTTCCATTTGGACTTTTCCATGTCCACTTTCTATGTGTTTTTTTCTTGAAAAAGGAATTCATGATATACAGGTTTTTTCTTTTTCTGCAAATTCTATTAACCTTGCTCCTCTGTCATCTCTCATGCCACATATCCAAAATTTCCCATTGAGCTTTCATCGGAATGTTGAATACCAATTCTAGCATTAAAGTCTCCCATTACAATTCTGAAATGATGTTTTCCTTTATTGTAGAGTTGGGATACATCATGATAGAAGGCTTCAATTTCTTCATCAGTATGACTTATTGTTGGTGCATAGACTTGGATGATCTTAAGAATGTATCTTTTCAAGATTTGAACAATACTTGCTATTCGATCAGATACACTCTCAAATTCTATTATGTTGTTCGTCAGTTTTTTGTTGATCAAGAATCCAGCTCCACAGATTCTTTCCTTATCTTGGCCTCTATAATATAATATGTCTCCATTTTTTAATCGAAGAATTTCTTCACCATTACGCCTGACTTCACACAGTCCAAGAATGTCCCATTTTAGCTCTTCAGTTAGTTCAGCAAGTCATGCTTCACTGCTCAGAGTCCTACAGGTTAATGTTCCAAGGTCTAGTTTACAATGGCAGCATGATCTGGTTACCTGGGGATATATATATATATATATATATATATTTTAACATGTCTTATAAACTAAACAAGACATGATTTTGTGTAGAACATTTACCTATCCATGTAAGGCCTTACAAATCCAATGTAAGGCATTTGAACTTACTGCCTTTGCAGTAAACTTAGGCAGAAGATGGATTTCTGCACCCAGTGTGAAGCCACTACCTTGCTTATTAGAGTTCAGAAATGGGTCGAAAAGTTTTTAAAAAAGAAAGGAAAGCAGTTATTTTACCAACTAACAAACTAAAAATAATTCCACCATAAAAAGGGGATTATTTTTCATTGAGGAAATAGGTTATCCAAATACGAGTAAGAATGATGTGTGTGAATAATTTAAAAAAAAAAAGTCAGGTGTGCATGCTCACATGTTATTCCTTGTGTTTTTGGTATACATTGCATAGGTCATTTCAGCTCATCCATTTCTGAAAGCAAAATATAAACAATATACAGGTGGTGCCCACTACACATTGGGTCTTCTTAAACCTGAGTCCTGGTGCTTCTTCATACTTCCAATGCAACCTCCTCCACCCCGATATCGCTTGCTTAAGTCACACAGTTTCTCTCTTTCTGTAGTTAGTTGAGAATCAAAACGCATCACTTGGATTTACAGTGCTTTATATTTTATTTTCCATAGTATTATTATACTTATGTCTACATATCTTAAACAATTTGGTAGGTCAGCTCTTGTTCATAAAAAAAAAGCATGGAAGCTATGGACTGGATGTCAAAATAGATATGCAGTGGTAAGCAAGTGACAGACGTTGCCCAATTCTTGGTATGTAATCCAGAAACAATGAATATTGTTCTTGAGAATGCTAAAGATTATGAAGCTGAGTATATCCCAGTATAAGCCAGTGTATCCCAGTAGGTAAAACTTGCTGGGATACACTGGAGATTATAGAACATTGATTAGTAATGTGGCCAAAAAATCCTCCATAATCTCAGCTCTTATTAAGGAAAATGCTTTAAGCATGCACACAGAGATGTATGAAAGTCAACCAGAGAATTTAAAGAGAGAGAGAAAGAAAGAAAAGTTTGTTGCTTCATTTTTAAGGAACAAATTTTTCTTTCTCTGCTTATTTCTAGTTGAAAGTCTTTTTTCATCAGTTTCAAAATTGTTCTGGATATACAAATGGATATTTAAGATAATGTATGTAGTGATTCTACATTTTTTTCTGTTGAAGAACTTCTGTTCTATATTAATATAGTGATTCTTCTGCCTTATGCAACTCATGAACAAACATGAATTGATTGCAGAAATTTACATGGAAAATAAAAATGATATACAAAAGATTTTGAGGAGACTTTAGTAATTTGAACTGTGTCAAAAAATTGGTAGGACTGGAATGAAATTTCAGTGCATTTAATGAATGGCTGCTGGAAGAATTTATACCCAGAATATGCACAATTTGCCTATAAATGCTATACATAAAGAAATCATCAACCCTGCTAATACTGCTAGATTTACTGAGGTGGAACAGGAACATAGTGTTATAAATTCACTGGATTCTTACTCTCAACTATTCAATAACAAGGAGTTAGCATGATTAAATCAAGCAACAATGGGAAAAATAAAAATAAAACTGATGATGATGAACTGGAATTCACAAAGAGAGATGATTCACATTGAATGGCCTAAGAGTAGCTTTTGAAAAAGCTGATAAAATTGTTGATTATTTTGCAAATAATGATTATTATTTTTTTTTAATGACAAAACAGCAAAGTTTAAGCAAGGAATAAAGGATTTGCTTCCACCTTATTAAAAATTTGTGAAAAGCTGTGTGGAGGAAAGTCACAGTCCTTGATTCTTCCTTTAAAAATCCAGTCAAGTTAAAATCATTCCATTTATATATACTTTTCCACAGGTATAAACAGTACTTTTTTTAGGACAATACACAACAGTACAATATGCTGGCACCTTTATTAACAGTGATGTGACATACGAATGCAGTATACTTAGAATTTGTAATATTCAATACTTTTTTTATACATTTACCTAGTATGCAAATAAGCATAGTTATTTAATAAAATCTACATTTTTCTCTCTGTCTGTTCTTAAGATATTGGCTATATAAAACTTTTTATATTTTATTATTATTATTATTATTATTACATAACCTCTAGGGAGTCCAAAGACTCATCAAGGGAGGGCACCTACTCTACAACTCTCTTCTCTCCAACTACACCAACACCATCACTATCAGCATTTCCACAGACAATCACAAACATCCATGCCCATGGTGGAATTTATGCTAACCACTCGGCCAACTAGGCCAGCTTTATCCAAGTGTAAGCAAATAAAGTCTGCGTCTGAAGCACCTTAAATTGGCTTCTGTGTATGAGTTGACTGGGTCAACTCATACACAGAAGCCAGTGACCTCACATCACCCACCCCAGCATCCCACAACACAAAGCACACATCCCTGCAGACATGCAAAATGCCATGCATTATGCGAAGGCCCAGACTGGCCCCAACCCCACTGAGGCCCCACCAATGGGAGCCAGACCCAGAAGAGGTAACACTAAGGTTGAAGTAAAAAAAAATGTTGAAAAAAGATTGAAATATGACTCCTGCATTACTTCAACCTTAGCACCACCTCTGGGTCCGGCTCCCACCGACGAGACCTCAACAAAGGCCGAAACTGGTCCGGGATGTGACCCCTCCCACAATGCACAGCACCACACATGTCCACAAGGACACGTGCCCCGCAACATGGGACACTAAGGAAAGTGATGCGAGATCACCAGCCTCCACATATGATCTGCCCCAATCCCGAAAACGCTTCAGGCATAAACCCTGCCCACTCACACCTAGATAAAGCATTAAACCAAGTATATAACTTCTTGGCATCTTTCATTTATAGTACTGTATGTAATTTATTTGCTACATAAAATTATCATGTACATTTTACTTATTTTTTTATATACCTATATAATAAATTTATGCTTCATAAATGTGTCCTACATTTTATTCTGTATTTATTCCAAAAACATTATCACACTATGAAGTAAAAATATCAGTAGATAATTTTTTAATTTTATTTTCATATCATTTTAATTTAAAAATTTTCCTGTTTGCAACGAACGAGTACCAGCACATGTTGTTTTATAAAAAATTAAAAGAAAAGCACACCAGGTATGAGTGTCACTTTCAGTATCATAAGTACATTTACATTGTATTCCTTCATATTTATTTAATAGGTTATACTAACTGAGTTTATACAGAATATAGTGGTCAGTTATTGGTCCCCATTATCCACATACACTGGTGTCCAAAAGCTAAGGACAAACTACATTTTTACCTGTATATGAAAAAATTTTCATGACTACAGCCAAATG
Source organism: Typopeltis vanoorti (assembly GCF_054136105.1). Classification (NCBI taxonomy): domain Eukaryota; kingdom Metazoa; phylum Arthropoda; class Arachnida; order Uropygi; family Thelyphonidae; genus Typopeltis; species Typopeltis vanoorti. The sequence goes on along the minus strand of NC_143561.1, from coordinate 43,387,357 downwards.
TGGAAATAAATTTATTGCCAGCATACTAATAAATTATATTACACAAAAAATGTGTTGAAAATTTTGTACAAATTAAATTGCAATAAGTTTTTGGCAAAAGTTACAAATTTCCTAAGGACATAGATTTCTGTAAGCACTGTACATTAATTCCTAACAATGTGGAGAGACATTTCAGTATAGAAAATATGTCCACCCCGAACTACAATGCAGCTCTCACAACATCATACGTACCATGCTTAGCACCAAGCGATTCAGGAGTTCTTGAGGTAAACTGGCTCACTCCTCCTTCAGAGCAAGGATAAGGCCTTGTTTGTTTTCTGAAAAGGAATTTCAAGCAGCAGTGCATCCCCAGATCTCAACCCCCACAGAACGCGTTCCAAATGTGTTCTGTGGGGTTGGGATCTGGGGGAGCTTGCTGGCCACTCGATTCGATTAATATCTTCTATCTCCAGAAATATCTCCACTGCTCGTGTACGATGTAGTGTCGCAATGTCATCCATAAAAATGAATTCTTTGCCTACAGTACCATGGAACATTCAAATATGACATTGAAGAACTTCATTGCAGTATAGTTCACCACTCATAGTCCCTTTTTTCTGGCACTTGTAGCTCGGTGTGGCCATTAAGCATAATGCCCTTTCAAGAACATTCTTGCAATGGTAAGCAGTACCACTTTCACACCAGATGAAGTGTCATCTAGAATTGGAGGAACACCAAACAGCTAATAAGAGTACATTAGCTGTTTGGTGTCTTGTCACAACACCACGGAAAATGTGCTCTGCGATTAGCTGTGGATAAAGGGATGCAGACTACAGACCTTTCAGCATATAGGCATACTTGTTGCAGATATCTTGCCACAGTTTGTCGAGATATCTATGTACCAGTGCTTGAATGGAGCCAACTTGCAAGCTGACCTGCCATTGTGCGTTGATTACATTTTGCTGTTATAACCAAATATCTGTCTTTATGCTCTGTGGTAGGGGTGAGGGTGATCTCTTAGCAAACATTTGGAACATGTTCCATTGGTTTGAAACGCTGCCTAGAGTCTGGATACAATGCTCTGTGAGATTCCACACTCTCTGGCAATCTCAGTAATTCTGCAGCCTTCTTCAAGCCTTCCAATAATTCTTCTCCACATGAAATCATCTAAATGATGTATTTGTGACATTACAAGACATCCAAGTTTCACAAAACGCACTTCCTTCAAACACAATTCACTTAGTGGTAAGCAGTACCACTTTCACACCAGATCAAGTGTCATCTAGAATTGGAGGAAAGACTAAAATGACTCCTATCTGTTAAGAGTACATTAGCTGTTTGGTGTCTTGTCACAACACCACGGAAAATGTGCTCTGCGATGAGCTGTGGATAAAGGACCTTTTATCCTGTTTGAGTGCTATCACGTGATATCTTTGCACACAGTTCGAAAATTTGAATGTATACCCGCTTTCTGATTGATACAGATTGCCACAAGCTGATTCATCTAAATTTACAGTTGTAATCTTCAGAAATAGTGTTCATCCTTAGGGTTTGGATACCAGTGTATAATGTCTTCAGCTAGAATTATGAGACTTGGCACAACATATATTTAACAAGCTCTTTCATTGCCAAACTGAATAGAGTAGTAACAGCTTCGAAATTGCTTACTTAATCACTACCTTTTACCTTTTTGTAAATCACAAATTCTCAGTTATTGCTGTTAGATATAACAGACAAAATTAACATAATATAAAGATGAATTGAAACTGGTCACAAGGTTAAAATAAATAAATAAATTTTTGTCTTTTACCATCTCCCCCATGCTCAACTTTTTCACTGTCTTTTTCATTTCCCCTTCTTTTTTTCTTTCTCTTTTCTATCCTCATTTCCCAATCATCCCAACTAACAATAAACTCAGCACAAAGGACATTACTTGTGTAACTTTCAGACTAAGCCTTGTGTTCTGGAAGACTACTCTAAAATAGCCTAGCTGTTTATATAATTAATGAATTCTTAGTACATGACATATTGAGACCTGCTTCTCTGTTTTTTGACAAAAAAATCACTAAAATTCATTAAATGAATTTCACAGATTCTTTTTTTTTTTTTTTTTGTTATTATGTTTATACTTTTTTTTTTTTTTATGAAATAGCCTTTCACAAAATTCTGTTATTACTGGATATGAAGAATTAAAAAATTTTAATTTTACCTGATCTTGGCTCTTCCTTAATCATTAGAGATTCCCTTGGTCCAAGGCTCGATGACACAAGAGATGTTGTAGCACCTGGACATGGCTGTGATGAGGAAGTAACAACAGTTGTTGAATGAGCATTATTCAATGTGGATATGTCTGTAAAACAAGCAGTATCACTACTAGATGTACAGGACATAAAACACTGAGATTCTTGAGGCAAGGCAGTTGAGTAACAACAATCACTGTTTGTATTTTCTTGTTTCACTTTTAGTCTTCGCACAAAGATTTGGTCTTCTGTACATTTTGTACTATTTATAGTATCATTTTGATTTACAATAGTAATATCCTCCACTTTTGCTCCTCCCAAATCAACCAAAATTTTCTCCAGTTCCAAACTAGGATCACTGAACTGCTGAATTTCATCCTCTTCTGCCACAGGAACCAATCCATTGATGTCAATATGAGATAATTCCACCAAGACATCTGGCTGATGTTCCAGAATAACGTTGGGGCCACTATCCTATTGAACATTAAATAAAAAAAAAACTTAGAATTCTTTATGATTTTTTTAAAATTTATTTTTAGAAACAGTTCATCTTTAATAATTTTTTTAAATGAGATGGCCACACAGAAGTAACTTCTTTTTTGTATAAAACATTTCCAACAATAAGCATTTCAAACATTTCATAATTCATCAAAATTCTGAGAAATCTAAATGCTTATTAGATAAGCATTTAGATTTCTCAGAATGAATTACAGTTCCTTCCCATAAGCACAGTATCACGCTAATGGAAATTCACTATAGCAAACAATTAATCTAGTCTCAAAGTTTGCTATAATGAGAGTTGATGAGGATTTTTCATCCAAGAGGTCTAAATAAGCTAAGACAGTTCACAACAACCACTCCATATATAAATCTGATCTATTATATAATTAATGGCTATAATTACAAGTTTTTAATCCATAGCATATAATGCAAAAATTACAAATAACATGACCAGGCCTGCCAACTAAATGTAATTTCAGTAAACTTAATGGAATAAAACATGAACAACTTTAAAATGATTAAAGCTAATATATCTCTAGTATAATAATAACACTAGCCTCTTTAGAGCTCACATCATGATTAAAAAATAAATAAAAAGAACAGTAACATCAAGTGTATACTTACACTGCAAATATAAAGTGACCTCGCGTTTTTCCAGCATTAAAAAATAAATTATATATGAGAACCAATTCATTAACATATAATACTAATTTATTTTATAATAATGAATATAAGCTAAATGCCATTTTTTCAAATAACTTTCTTCCAAAAAATGACACAAAATCATTTATGTTCAATTCAGATATGTTATATAGTTATGTAGTCAGTACATCATCATCATCTAATTCCTGATAGGTATCATCAGGGGATGTACAGGGTCGGTGGCGTACTCAGGATTTAATCTTGGAGGGGGCCGAGTGCTCAGGATTTAACCTTTGGGGTGGGCCAAATTGAGTAGACGTTTTGCGAATACACGCTACACATCGCATACGACCTATAACTGAGCATCTGCAGTGATCGCTAATTCATAAGTAACACACAACATAAATAAAAAAAATGAATTTTAATTAGGAAAAGATTTTTGGAAAAATTTTCCTAGTGTTTTTTCCTTTTCTTTGGGGAGTGCCTGGGCCCCTTGGCCCTCCCTCTGGGTGCACCACTGTACAGGGTAGTATAAAGAAAACAGTTGTTTTCCCTTCCTAGAAACACTAGTTTCTAGCTTGGCTACTAACATTACTAAACACAAACTACTTCTGTAGTGAAGAGTATTTTATGAGACCAAATAACACACACATCATCTATGTAGCATAACCACCACACTTGGTTTATGTGTGTGGTTAAGACTTGGTTTTCTAGTAGTTCCATATAGAGATTGGTTAGAGGGTGTAGCCCATTGCAGTCCCAGCTAGCTGTTTATATATTTTCCCTTCCCATGAAAAGGTAGTGCTTCCTCTTCTCCCCCCCCCCCCCCCACACACACCGATTTCTAGAAAACCAAGTACTCAACACTGCTACATACAAACCAGCAGTCTGGTCATTTTGTAGATGATCTGTTATTATTATTTGGTCTCATAGCTTAAATGCATTTGATAAATTTTAAGTACATTTGAACAGCCAATATCCAAAATGTATACTTTGCTATAGAAAAAGAAATCAACAACCTGTTTTCTCATCCTAGATACACTAATTGCACTGAATTGTTAATTTTCTTCAATTAACACGAAAAAACACAAGGAATAAGTAATACTATTTATTTAAAGCCATATATTTCAGCCTGAATTGGTCGTCATCAGTGGCGACAATAGTTAATTACAAAGTAGAACGTGAACAATGGATTTATTTGAATCAATCAATTCAAATCAATCCATTGTTCATGTTCTACTTAGGTAACTAGCTAAGTAACTCCAATGCCAAGGGTTGTATTCTCATAAGCTCTCTGGTCAAAATTTCAAAACTTCCAACGTTTCTACATATATTCAGCTTTGAAATAACGGATCTTTAATATCCACTATTTCTATATATTTTCCCATACTTTACTAAAGTATTCATACCTTTTACAATGAGTTGTTTAGTACAATCAGTGGCTGCTTCTTCTTAAGAAGAGTTTCTGACACCTTTGACTTGAATGAAGATATAGAATGGTTCATCAGCATACAATGCATATGAATTTAACTCCTAAAACCACCATGATAAGAAAATCAAATAAATATAGGATTGAGAAGGGGAGATATGATTGAGACATTCAAATTGCTAAAAGGATTCTATAAGATTAATTCAGAGGATATTTTTGAGATCAGGACTGGTGGTGGGAGAACTAGGGGATACCTATGGAAGCTGGGCAAGAGTGTGGTTAGCAGTGGTGTTAGAGCTGGGTTCTTTACTTTTAGAGTGGTAAATGAGTGGAATAAGCTGCCAGAGTCTGTTGTGGGTGCTATGACAGTGAGCGAGTTCAAGGCAAGGTATGATAGATACTGTGAGAATGTCGTATAGTTGTGTGGACATGATGTTTAGGGCCTCCCTCGATGAATCTAAGGACTCCCTGGAGTAGCCCGAAAATAATAATAATAATAATAGTGTTGTTGAAATTTGCTGGCTTGGTTGGCCGAGTGGTTAGTGTATCTGCTCTCCAGCCAAAAGGCTATGTTTGAATCCTGCTGTGGGCATGGATGTTTGTAATAGTCTCTGAAAATACTAGTGATGGTAAGCAGTAGATGGCGCTGGTGGAGATGATGATGGTAGTTACGGTTCACTGTAGTTGGTGGATTGAGTGGTGGAGATTGTGAGCTGTGGAGTGGGCGCCCTCCCTTGATGGGTCTTTGGACTCTTTGGAGGTGTCACGTAATAATAATAGTAATAATAATAATACATTTAAAAAAAACTCCCTCTAATAGTGCCACTATAACAAATATTAAAAAACATAGAAAACCTTATAAAAAAATCTCTTCAACATTCACAGCATAAATACCAACTTAAATTATCACTATCAATTGCAGACACCTGAACTTTTGTTTTTGACTGAACACCAAATTGCAGCTATAACAACAATCAGTCCACCTTAAGCATACAAATTACACTTTATATAACTTCTTATGCCACAAGGTGGCATACATGCTTTTGTGCAGGCTAATATTCCTTGCCAGAGGATGCTAAATCTTCAATTTCCTCTTTTTGACCTTCCCTAACTCAAGATTTGTTTGCCCATTATGCATCATTCATGTGCTGTCTCTACCACTCTCCTAATTCTGAAAATCACTGTGACCTCTTTGGCTTCTTATCATTGAAGCTTAATGTCCTGTCAACTAATGAAATCATCTTTACTAGACTGAATTAGATGTATAACATTCTGACTTAACTAGGAAAATGAACATTTTCATGTAAATTTCCATATCAAATAAATGTGTGAATGCATAGCTGAATTGTTTGTGTACATGATTGAAATTGAAATAGCACATATTAAAGCTGATGAGAGAATAAAAAAAAATGCTCAGTGATTCTTATTTAAAATGTGAACATGTTTATAAACGCAAAAATGAATAAAAAAATTGGGTTTTTTTATTGTTTTTAATAGACTAAAAAATGAAATGAAAAGTAAGAACAAAAGATGTTAAACATGGTCATTCATTTTTGTAAAAATTTGGAAGGGGCTGTATCAGTGGTGCACTCAGGATTTCATCTTGGAGGGGGGCCCGAGCACTCAAGATTTAATCTTGGAGGGGGAGGGGAGACCGAGTTGAGTAGACGATTTATGAATACACACTACGCATTGCATATGACCTATGACTCAGCATCTGCAGTGATCACCAATACATGACAAATAGTATAGAAATAGAAGACACAACATTAATTTAAAAAAATCAATTTTAATTAGGAAAAGATTTTTGGAAAATTTTCTAGTGTTTATTTCATTTTTCTTTTTTGGGGGGGCCAGGGCCCCTTGGCCCCCTCCCTGGGCTGTATCATACAAGTGTTTTAAATTCATAATCATTACTGCAGTGAGATTTCAATAATCTTGAGATCTTTGGTGGGTCTCATTCCAATTTAACCATTCCCCTCCAAGTACCTTCATGGTGCCTGCAAAGTTGTTTTTTCCTCCTCTCCCCAATCCTCTGTAAAACAGGGTTTTCAAAGAATTACAGTTAGGATGCTGTTTTAATAATGTTTATATAAGCTAAAAAGAAGCAATTTTTCAGTCCCTTTGTTTCAACACATTCATATGATATCCAGCTACTCATTTTCCAGATCATACTACAAAATAGTCTCCCCCCTCTTCCCTTCTCAATTTTCTCTATCTCCCTATCCATAAAAATTAGATCATCCTAAGTAATATCAGAGCTATGGAGAAAATTCAGAGAATACAATTAAGACAGAGTAAGAATAGCTTATCAAATAGTAACTTCAGAAGTTACCCATAGGATAGAAAGAAAATGGGGGGATAAAGAAATATACCCTTGTTAAGAATACTGTTCTGATTATGATGGACAAAGGGATATTAGTTCTTTATGATGCACATAAAAACACCCGGTTGTCTGTGAAAACCCTGAAATCTTGAGATCATTAGCTCTTTCAAAAATAATGGAATATGGACCTGACTCAATAAAGATCTACACAGATGGCTCCAAAAATCCAAATGGCAATTCTGAGAGTGGCGTACTCATCTATGGTTCTCAAAATATAGAACTAAAAACAACTAACAGTATTGGATGCAACTCATACCATGCAGAATTAATAGCCATTAACACAGTGCTGCAACATTTGGATAAACAAAACCCAAAGGAGTTTATATTTTTCACAGATTCCTTAGCAGCCCTTCAAGCTATTAAGAACTGCTACACTAGCCATCAAGAAATACTTAGAGGCATAGGAAAACACATAAACAAACTACATAAGGATTCCGAAATAATTTTCCAATGGATCCCATCCTAGGTGGGATTAAAGGGAAATGAAACTCCAGATGAAGTAGCAAAAATGGCTGCAACATCCAGTGATACCACAGATTTCAATCTTTTTAAAATCACTCAAAAAGAAAACATAAAAAGAACGATTCTCCAGGACATGACTCACCACTGGTATTCAGCAGAAAAACCAGGAGCTACCATCAACTCCAAGTTTAATCGTTGTACCACTACCATGATCTCTTGCCTCAAGACTGGCCACACAAGACCAATCAAGTTTAGCAATGGCATAAAAGTCTGCAAAATCTGTAAGATCGAGGAAGCATTGCCAATCATTTACTAAATTGTATGAATATTTCCAAATGTGAACTTTATAACAACCCAGAAAATGTGCTGTATAAAATACATGAATTTGACCTCTATGATCTGGTGTAATAATACCATGGGATAATAATAAAAACTGTTTAGAATTTTTTTCCTTTTGCTTTTTTTTTTTTTTTAAATTCTAAACTGAATATAAATAGTTGCAGAGAGCTGGAATGGATCCCCGGAAGAAATTTTATGATGATAAGGATTCAGAAATTATATACTGTTGGGATTGGAACATTAAGATAACTGAATGACCATTTTGAAGATTGCAGAAATAGTTTAGAAACTATTACTTGACAAGTGCATGAGAGCAATACCAATTGTGAATAAAATAGTAAGCATTTACTCTGAGAAATGAAAATTTTTCACTAACGCTAAAATTAAAGCTAATGGATTTTTTTTTTTAATCTTCTAATTATTTTATATTGTAAAAATAATTAATGAATTTAGGTTCTAATTAATATTTTTTTCTTTTTTTTGTCTCAAAAAAAAAAAACGTTTCCTCTTACCACAATAGATGATAAACCTGAAGTATGGTTATCACAGTTCTGATATCCTGAGGAGGAAAAGATATTTTTATCTACAGATACTTAGTTTTTCATGATTTCTTATTTGCTATAAGAAATCATGAAATGCTCATTCAAAATTAAATCACCATCGTATTGCTATATTTGGAAAGTGTCGCTGTAGCATAGTCCGAACATTGTGTACTCTGTGGTTGGAAAGACAGGTGTGTAGATCCTCTCTCAGATACTAGAAAGATTCGTGAGAACTTTTCAAGATGTTGTGCTACTTAGCTTCATCTAGTGGTTTTTTTCCTTCCAGAAGTTTTTTCTTTGCACAACAGATATACTAGACAACATGCACACACAAACACAGTAGACTGTTCAGATAAGATGAACTGCCCTATACAAGTAATTAGAGTAAGGAAAGCCAAGATGGCATTGCTATATCTGATTTTTAATCTAGAATAAACTAACTTTTTACCATCAACAAAAACAGCAACTGTAACTTTTCAGTTACAAATGTCTACAAAAATTAAATTTTGGAAAGCAGCTTCACATCTTAGTATTAAGTAAACCCAAATATCAGTTGTGCAGCTACCTTTCACATTTCAAGTTCCTAATAGCTTTTCTCTTTTCTTTATTGCAATTCACTGTTACAGTCCCTTCTTTATTTTCTTTGTTTCATTATTGGTTGCCTCATTTAGTCATCATTTTCTAATGTTACTTAAGTAGTTTAATGATAACTCTAGTGTTCATCCTGAATTCCAATTTTATTAAATTCTATCCAGCCATAGATAAGCTATGCTATATATAACTTATAAACTAGTAATGCCATTATTTATGGCATTACTAGTTTATTAATTTCTTCTAAACTTGCCTGTTATTCTTCTTTGTTTTTCTCTAATTTGATCAGCTTTTATCCTTCTAACTTCTAAAGCAGCATTGTATCTATCTTCTGGGCTCCTTCCTGTCATTTTTTTCTTTAGACACACGTATATTGTTAATCTTTCAGCTCTTAGTCTAAGTGACTATGCTGTCTGAGATGAGATCTGTTTCTGCATGCGTAAATATTAATAATGCTAATTTTTTTCTAATATCTTCATTAGCTGCATTTTGCAAAATGCATAGACACCTGTTTGACTGGTGTTATTGCACACAAACTAACACTTATGAATGCACCAAATTTATAACAATCCGTTCAGCTCTGGCTGGACAGATTATTAATGAAATTTAGTATTTGAGATCCCTATATAAATTTGAGTTTTTTGTTTCAACCACACATTTACAGAGACAAAAAAAAAGACAAAATGTTTCTATGTTATATGTGGCATAGCTTATCTATGGCTGGATAGAATTTAATAAAATTCGAATTCAGGATGAACACTAGAATTATCATTAACACCAGACCTAAATGGAGTCAAAAGACTCATTACGGAAAGCAAACACTGTTACACACAGTGTCCATCAAACCATGATTTAAACTCATCCAATATATCTGCATTCACCATAATGTATGGCAACACATTCTACTGACCAACCATACAGAGAATCTACTCCTTATGCCCCCTTCTCACACCCTCCTTATAGAGCTCCAGGCATGTTCCCTTGTTCTACCCCCATTCCCCCATTCTACAAAAAATTTCTTCCATATTAACCTGGTAACAATCCTTTACCGATAAATGTCTCAATAACATCCACTATCTTCCTCCGATTCACAAGGCTTTGCAAACTGCATCCTCTCAATATGTTCTCATATCCCAAAGACCAGTTATGACCTTAGTCAGTCTTCTCTGGACCCTTTCCAATATATCGTCATCACCATGAAAACCAGGGTACCAAATCTGTGTATGATAATCTATATGAGGTATGGATTATCATACACAGATTTCACCTGATCAAGGCCTTATACAATTGAACTAGAACCTCTTTATTTCTACAAGTTCGGGTCTCCTGCATCATTGCCATAATCTGATGTGATGCCTTCACAATTTGTGCAATGTGGCCTCTGAACTTAGATCCTTGTCCACTCCAAGGTCTGGTGTCTTATCTTCTCATCTTCCTCCAAAATCTCTCTGCCAATGGTGTACTTTGCATCCCATTGTTGCTTGCCAAATTTCAGAACCTTACACTTTGCAACACTAAACTGACAGTTCCATACTGTTGCCCACTAATACAATCTATTCAAGTTCTCCTATAAGGCCACCACATCTGCTTGATTCCTCATCGCTCTCCCCAGTTTTTGCATCATTGCAGACAGTTGTATATCCAGTTAAACCTATCCCAAAATCATTAATAACAAATTAAATAATGGTCCCAAAACAGATCCCTGGCATTACTAGTGACTTTCTTCTTTCAAGATAGTGCCCTTTCCCTCACCACACACACACAACTTGCTGATACCTATCTGAAGCCAGTCACCTATCCGGCTCACTAGTCTATCAATCCAATCCCATCTGCTTCAGTTTAGTGACCATCTTGTCTACCTACTTTATTCAGCCTTTTGATCTTTGGAATACATTCACACATTGATACTGTTATGTATTTCTTTATCAGTTCCTAAGAAACAGTGATTTCCTTACCACTCAACTCCTGATTCCATGCTATAGCTCCAAGCTATCTCCTAAGCCTGTCATAATCACCACCCGTATAGTTCCACATATAACCTTTCCTCACAGAAATCTTCATATGGCTAGTCACAACCCATGTGATCACTTCATGATCACTCTCACTTACAGGAGGAAAGTGTGAAACCTCATTTGTACTTTGCAAAAAACTTTAATGAAATGATCAGATCTAAAACTCTCGATCTTTGCATGCCCTTCTTTTCGTAATGCCTGAGATAGTTGTCTTTCAAGAACTAGAGGAATTCGTTTTCCTTCTTCCCAAATACCATATATTCATTCCAATTTGTAGTGTCACAATTAAAATCACCCATAATAATATGACAAAACAATTTGAATTGGAGATTAGAGTCTAATAAAATTTGGTATTTAAGATCTTTGGTAAAATTTACAAAGTCGTTTCAGTTTCAATCAGACCATTTATAGTAATAAAATGAGGCAAAATGAAATTATATATCTGCATAAACCAAAAATAGTTTGTTTCACAAGTCTTCATCACCATCAATCTGAGCGTGCCAAAAGTTAGCACACTCAGATTTTTTTACATAACTAGTGCTATTTTTATTCACAAAATAATAAAAATTCTCTCTCTCTGGCTTGATGAACTTGAATAAAATTTGATAATTAAAATTTGTGAGGTTATTTCAATTTTGGTTTCAGTTTTAGTAACAAAATTAAGCAAAATAAAATTATACCTACAATACATATAAGCAAAAAAAAAAGAAAAAAACTCTAGGTTCAGTTGTCACTACAGATGAAAACTATTATAAAATCTACTTTTATTGTCTACATCATCAGTTCCCAACCGGTTGTACGCATACCCACGGGGATACGTGCTGGGCCATTCAGCGGTACACGAAAAATCATCAGTAATGGCAGAAAAACCTCATTTCCATTATTTTACATTAAGATAGGCACTGAACAAAAGTGTCAGTATTTAAAAACAAGGGGATATAATTTATAGAAATGGGTTTAAAAGGGATACACAAGTGGAAAAAGGTTGGGAACCACTTGTCTACAGTCACATCATTAATTGTTTTTAAATGTTCTTCCATGAATGTCATCAGAATCCTCATATATGTGGTCTCCAGTCATCGATCAACTGTTGTATTTCTAACCAAAATCAATGTGTGAAAGTTTGTTTAAAAACTCTTGTATGTCACTAGCTTGCTGCTCTGGCTCTATATAAGTTTTATTCAATTGAGTCACCATTACATGAGTGTTATTTATATCCATATTTAGTTTATCATCTTCACTAAATTTCATGCCCAAATAGCTGAAATGTTGCTATAAGTTTACTACTCAGAATAAGAATTCACTTCATGTTTTCAATTTTCCTGCCTGTTATCATAGTTTTATTCTATTAATCACTGATTTTCATATACAGTGGTATCTCGCTAATCCGAACTGCAGTTTGAAAAAAAAAAGTTTTATTCATTACGTATTATTATTTTTTGTACTATTATTTCTATTTAATAATTATTATTTTAAATATTATTATTTATTTTATTATTATTAAGTACAGTATAACTATGGTGATACACAAAAAGAGGAAATTCAAAACGTGCGTAATTTGGTTAAAAATATAAATCCGAATGTTGAAATTTCACAAAGAGATTTTACTGAATGGATTACAGGTAGATCCGAAAGTGAATTCGGAATCAAATCAGATGCTGAAATTATAAATATGACACTACAGAATGAATTAGAAGATGATGATAATGATAAAGAACTTGGAAAAAAAAGGTAAAACATAAAGAGGCAGTTGACAGTTTCAATATGTATACAAGGGGTTAAGCAGAATGATACGCCATTCCACAAAATTTTATTGCTAATGCAGCTCCGAGAAGAAGCATTCAAAAAAAGTTCAGCTTCCAAGAAGCAAAAGAAAATCAGTGACTTTTTTACAAAGAAATAAAAAAACTTTTCTTTGTATTATTTTGTGAAACTTTTTTTGTGTTGTGTACATGAAAGTGATATTTTTTACGCAAATTAAGTTATGTACTGAACTACGCAATTTTATTAAATCAGAATCTTCGACAATACAGGTACATACAAACTAAATTTTTTACTAAAATAAACTTGTGTACTGTATTATTTTTAAAGTTTTACATTACAGTACAGTAGTATTTTTTCTATCAGTTACTTCATTTATTTACAGAATTAAATTGATGTACCATTAGAATCTGATTAGTTTTTGTCTTAAATGCTAGTTATTGTTGTCTCTTGGGGAAATTCACTAATCCGAACTTTTTGCTAATCCGAACAAGCACGGTTTTTATTAGTTCGGATTAGCGAGATACTACTGTACACTGTTTAATAGCAACTATTTAATTTGGCCAAAGACTCTTGAAGACTCAACAGGTTTGTTTAAGAGAATAATGCTATGCTGACTAGGTTGGTTAGGTTAGTGGTTAGATTAAAAATAAACTCTCAAAAAACAAAGATTAAAAAAATCAGATAGATGGGCACATCTGTATAAATCAAAATGATTACATTGATGAAGTAGAGAAGTAGAGGACTTTGTATACCTAAGATCATGCATTTCAGATTCTTTAACAGACATTAAGACAAGAAAACAAAAAGCACTCCAGTTCCATAGAAGTCTTTAAAAAGTATGGAAGTCGAGCCTCATTTCAAAGGAGATGAAGACTCGTCTTTATAAGTGCACCAGCCAGTCTATCTTTCTATATGGCTCCCAGACCTGGAACATCTCCCAGACCTGGAACAACTAGTATTATAAACAGCTTTGGAACTTGTTTAAAAAATATCCTGGACTACTCCTGGCAAGACCACATTCCCAACTCTACTATATTAGAATAAACCCAGCAAGATCCTCTAGTCAGCACTGTTCAAAGCAACTAAATAAAATGGCTTGGCCACCAACTCAGATACCCACCCTCTGCACCTTTGATGCTCTCCCTACAAATGGCAAAAGAAAAAGAGACAGACCCAAACTCAGTATTGGAAATACATCAGCAACAGTCTCCCAACTCTCCACATTAGAGAGTCATCAATTAGCATATGACAGAGAAGTCTGGGTTTCCTTCATGCCATAAGAACCTCCAAGTCCAATCTCAGTGTACACAGACTCGTTTGTTTTGATTTGTTTCCCTATTTATAATTGTAAAAAATTATAAATAAACAATGATTATTATTATTATTACAGGCAACTCCAAGGGGGTCGATAGACTCATCGAGGGAGGCCCTAACATCATATCGAGAACAACTATTCAACATTCACACAGTATCTATCATACCTCACCTTGAACTCATTCACAGTCATGACACTTACAACAGACTCTGGCAGCTTATTCCACTCATTCACCACTCTCCAAGTAAAAAACCTAGCTCTAACCCCCTTGCTAACCACACTCTTGCCCAGCTTCCATATATGGCCCCTAGTCCTCCCACCACCAGTCCTATTCTCAAAAATATCTTCTGAATTAATCTTATAGAAACCTTTCAGTAATTTGAATGTCTCAATCATATCACCCCATTTCTGCCTATCAACCAATTTCTGCAACCCACAAATCTTCAACCTGTTTTCATAAGGTTCATTCCATAGACCTGCTATCATCTTGGTCACTTGTCTCTGGATCTTCTCCACCTCCTCCCCATCAAGAAGAAACCCTGGCACCTATATCTGGACACAGTAGTCTACATGGGGTCTTCTTATCAAGGCTCGATACAGAGAAACAATAACCTGTTTGTCTCGATGATGTAAGTTGTAGGATTTGTATAGCATTTTTATTATTTACATTGAGAAAGAAGTGCATACATATCTTACAAAGCTATGTTAGGTTAGACACTTACAAACTACATAGGAACGATTTTAAAATTGAGTCTTATTTAAAAGACTAGAAACTTTGAAGCTATTTTTGATGATTCAGAAGATAGTGGTATACTGGAAGTGCCACTAATTCAAAATACATAACACTGGAAGGATATTTTGCATAATTAAATCTTTTGAATTCATTCTGAGAAATAAGAAAAAAAGCTTTTGAGAGAATATAGGTCTGCTAAGTTAGCTATAAACAGTAGCTAGTGTGTTACTGCTTACCTGTTACCATTAAAGTATTAAAGATTATAAAATCAAACTTAAATGGCATTTATCTAGAAATGCTAAGATTAACTTTAAAAGCTTTTATAGATATGTGAAAAAATAGTACAGATGATAAAAATGAAATAAATGCAATCTGTCTCCTGAATTACCATAATTATTACTATCAATTAAAAAAAAATTATATATTTCATATTCCGATAGAGAATCATGGGATTTTACTTCACTCCTAGAAATTACTGGGTGTAATTCTGTTGGACATGCTGTATTTTGCAAATGGGTAGGACCAATTTGCAAATTGGTCCTAAGTAACCAATATACAAATATTGGTCACTTAGGACCTATTTGAGAGGCAAAATTTACCTATCAGTAAGATTTTTTGGTAAGTTCTGGATGTTTGTGAAAGTTTTAGGTTGTAAGTTCTGGACCATGACAATTGTTATGGTCCAGATCTTACAACCTAAAGACTTTCACAAACATCGATGCCATAGTGTGATTCAAACCCATATATTGTTGAAGAACAGTACTGCTAGCTACTTACCCTAACTATAGATATACTTACATGCAAAGATATACTGCCTAACTAGTCTGCCAGTATATCCTTGCACTAATGAAGAAATGTATTGTCAAAATATTATGACCACCCTGCTAATAATTCATAGGCCCCTCTTACTGCCAGAATTGCTACTATGTGGTGTGGCATGGATTCTGTAAGACCTGAATGTTGCAGGAGCTGTAGCACATTGTCAAGATTGCTTCTCAACCATTTGTAAGTATTTGGAGTAAAACACTCAAACTAGATCTTTGATCCAAGTAATCCAAGATGTTCTATGAGATTCAAATCTGGCAAATTCAGTGGCCATAGTAACACTGGAAAGTTATCGTATTCAGAAAGCTATTCTCTTAAATGCTACTGGCAATGGGACATTGTGCATTATCCTGCTGGAACACACTTGTGCCATTTGAAAAGAGACAGTCACCATGAAGGAAGGTATTTATCAGTCACAATGGATAAGTACTAGGGTCTACAGGTATCAGGGCTACAAGAGATTCCTAGGAAAACATCCCCATACCATAATGTTGCCACCTCCTTTCTCTTTCTGCTGGACCATGACATTAGGATGTGATTGCTCTTCTCAAGTTTTCACCTTATCCTCTACTACTGTCTATATGGTAAAACTGGAAATGAGATTCACTTAAAATAGCAACTTTTTCCAGTCTTCACTGTTCGGTGACATCTCTCAGATACAAACTGTAAATGTAGGCATAAGCATATGTGCCCTAGCTGGATACCCCCCCCCTCAGAGGTCCACACAGAAGAAGGGGGGGGTATGTTGGATTGTGGTCTGAGAAACACTACCATTCATCTTCAGGTTAAATTCTAAGCCCTTCCACAGTTTTTCATCTAAAGGCTTGAACAAGGTGAGACAACTTGCATTCACTATAAGCACTGATAAGGCATGGACACCTACTATTGGCCAAGTGGCTGCTATTCTACCTGGTATTCTTCCTCTTTGAACACCTCAACTACAGCACTTGGCAAACAGCATACATTATTTTGCAGCTTCCTGAATGCTGCGCACCCTTTTACTGTACTCTACAATTGTCCCACAAGAATCTCTCACTTTATGCAGTTAACATATACTGTGCTAAGCAAAAGTGTGTTAATTGAATATAATGAGCAATGAAAACAATTGTAACTCATCCATCGGCTTTCAAAATCTTTACTAAATTCTTTAAAATGCATTTGCTACTGTCAATATAACTATTATTATTATTACTATAAAGGATAATAAAATGCTTGAAACAAATGAAAGTTTATTAAACACTGCATAATATACATTCATAATTATACATGCAAATATATCTTTATTATTATTATTATTCCTGATACCTCCAAAGAGTCCGAAGACTCGTTGGTGGGAAAATTTATGAGAAATATTTGAACAAGATAGTTTACACTCACTTTTACTTCTTTTTCTATGTATATCTCATGGCACCAGCTCACATCTTTGTCAACATTCCAGCAGACATGCATGTTGCAGTCAAAGTTAAGATTGATAACTATTAGTTTCAACAACTCAAAGCAATGATTCAGATTCTTTTAAAATTATTTCCTTCATTGGTATGTTTTCATCTGCATTGTAACCATCATTTTGTTCATTGATGTTAATGATGTCATTATCACTCAGTTCTTCTGCATGTAAGTTTAATAATTCCCAAACATTTGTTGTTCATTTCATTTAAGCCTAGTTCTTTCCAAATGTTAACTATTTCTTCAACGACACACAATCCATCTGTTGGGATAAAGCTTACCAAATTGTTTGCACAATGTGGCAGAAGGTTTTCCATAAAGTTCTCATGTTACTCTATGCCACTTGGTGACATGCTTTGTCAGTATCAATAGTATTTTTTTTATGTTATAATTTTTCCAGAACGCAGTGTAATTTTGTGATTTGCTGTTCAACAATTCTTTTCATATAATAAGCCTTAAAAGTTGCAGTTGTTCCTTGATCCATAGGGTATGAAATCTATGTTGTATTTGGTGGTAAATATATCACCTTCATATTTTTATTTAAATCATCTAATGAAACAGGATGGCTGGCTGCAAAAGTCAGCTAAAAACAACAAACCTTTAAAACTAAGATTGTTTTCATTACAATAACATTCAGTTGATGGACAGAAACAATTACTGAACCAGTCTTCAAAGAGATTTGCAACCAGCCATGCTTTTTTTTATTAACCTTCCTACAGGCTGAGGTGGATCAAATAGTGAGACTTGCACTTCTTATCCATGTTATTCAATAGGTGTTACAGAATTGCATCCAGATTTAGCTGGATGTGTATAGACATGGGCGGTTGGGTGTTAACATGCCAAATAACAGGCAGTGATTGCTGGCTGTAATCCTAAGCACCCTAAGATTTTGCATACTGTACACAAGCACGGACTTTATAAATATAGTTTTAGTTTATAATTTAGTTTATAATTTACTTTATAGTTTTGATATCTCTTTTCAGCATTCCCACACATTAAAATAATTATTTTCATTCTTTGCAATAAAAGTTACAAATCCTTTCTTTTCTTTCATGCAGTAAATCTTAAATGCAATTCTGATTTCAGTATAAAAATCTTTATTTGCATTTGAAAATTTGATGTTCATAAATCATTTGGTTTCTGCATCTTGTATTATAAACAGTTGTCACTACATACTTTCTGAAACTGAAAATTTGACCAAAGTATGTAGTTAAACAATTTTAATTTTTGCTTTCATGTATGCAATTAATCAGTGTGTGTGTGGGGGGGGGGTCAGTGTTTTTCATTATGTAGGATCATTTTCATTCCAATATACATGGACTCCAATTGCCTCTGTGCTGTAGCTGTCAAGGACAATTCAAGAAATTTCATCCAGACCAGTGTGAAGGAAATGTGTTAAGTGAATTTTTAACCAGTGTTAAATAAATTGTACTAACAATTTATTAGCATGGTTAATTCGCAAAGTGTGTTATTCAAAACTGTGAAAGCGAAGGATTTCTGTATTTTCAAAGTTCATCAGATTGAGTCCCTTGTCTACATCAATCAGCAATTTTATGTGAACAGTTCATCATACATCTGCAGTTACATGTATACTGGCTTTGACCATGATATGAGTACCTACATTCTCCTCTTGCTTGCACATGCCATTGATATACTGGCATTTTGTGTGTGTGTGTGTGTGTGTGATATTCAAAAAAAATTCATCTAATGGGCGCATGTGATACTGTACAGGGTGAGAGAGAGAGATCAGGAATATTTTATGTACGTGTTAGATCGTAAGGCTATAACTCGTTTGCCTGGAAATAGGGCACATGATCTAAATAATGCCATCTATGAGGCAATTGAAAAATTCTGGTGTATTTATGTTAAGTTGAAAAAAATTTATCTGGCACTCATTAGGCTAAATTTAAATAATACGATGCCCCTAAATTTTATAATGAGTAATCTGTAGTTTTAGAGCACGGGTGGCCAACCTATGGCGCATATGCCAAAAGTGGCGCATTGCATGATTAGAAGTGGCGCACTGAACCCCAGAGAAAAATTTAAAAAAATTTTGTATATGATTATATATATATATATATATATATATATATATATATATATATAAACACACAATTAACCTACCACTGAATTCTAGAGTGCGTACTTATTATACTTGTTTGATCTTGAAGCAACAGGCACTGGCAAATGCTGACATGCATCACCAGTTACTCAATCAGTTTACAGCTGACTCTCGTGTCATAATGTTCGATGAACTTCTGATTCGATGTGAGTGAACAATTCTGTGTTTTCGAACTTATATGTTTTTATTAACAGTTCTTTAAGTTTAAGATAAGATTTCTGTTTTCATGAAGGCTTAATATAGTTCTGTAAATTTTAAAATAAATTTTTTCATTTTGAACACGTATGTCAAGTTCTTGCCTGCTCCCCTAATTTGCTGATTACTGAAACCTGCAGTTATTCGGTGTATTTGTATGTGTGTTTTTATGCTTTTTTTTTTTTTATACAATATCTTTCCTTTTTATTTACGTATAGTAGATTTATTCCTAAAATTTAACTGATCATCAGCAAAGCTTTTGTAATGAGGATGTTTGGGTTGTGTGTGTGATTGCCAGCTGATCGACTGTTTTATGGCAGGAAGCGATCTCATATTTCATTGGACATAATATATTATGAGAGAGAGATGAAAACTCTCTATGAAAAAAAATATATACATGATTTTTAAACTTATAGAACTGTATTAGGCCTTCATGAAAACAGGAATCTTATCTTAAACTTGTAGAACTGTTTTTAAATGTTCATAATGTTTAAAACGATAAAATAATTTAAATAAATTATTTAATAATAAGCTTTACTTTTTGAAATAATTTTTTTTTTACAGTCAGTTACCCATTACTTTGCAAAAGAAAATGAGCAGAAGGTGATATCAAGCGCCATTTTAATGAACTGTGGGAAATTGAGTTCTTATTTATTGCAGGTCCTTCAGGAAAACCGTTGTACTTTGTTTGTGAAAGCACTCTCTCAAATAATAGAAGACATGATCTTAACAGACACTATAGAAAACATCAAGATGAATTAGAAGATAAACTGAAGTTAGTTCCTGGGTCCGAGTTGCAGAAAGATTATGTGGTTAAGAAAAAGGAAGAAATAAAAAAGAGACAAAATATATTTGTGAAACGAAATTGTGAAAGTGTGGCAATGCTGGAGGCATCTTATGAAATTGCTTTTTTGTGTTGTCTAAAAAACAAAAGCCTTTCTCTGATGGAGAGGAAGTTGTTAAGCCCTGTCTCGAAAAATTTGCAAAATGTCTTGGTAATAAGAATGTTGAAAGAATAGTAAATCGAATTGCTCTGTCCAAGCAAACAATTACAAGACACATCGAAAAACTTTCCCATGATGTTGCTGAGCAATTGAAACACCATGTTCATGCTTGTTCTTTCTTTTCTTTAGCCTTGGACGAATCCGCTGACATATCTGATATAGCTCAATTAAGCATTTTTATAAGAGGAATTGATGGTAATTTTAGCATCTTTGAAGAACTTATCGGTCTTGAGTCACTTCATGGAAAAACCAGAGGTCAGACATATTTGACAAAGTAAAGTCATGTCTAAAAAATGAACAACTAGATTCTAGTAAGCTCATCGGTGTTTGCACTGATGGAGCACCGTCAATGGTAGGTTTCTGGGACTGTAACTTTACTTGAAAGGTTTTTAGGTCATTCTCTACTAAAGTATCACTGTATTATACATGAAGAATCTCTGTGTGGAAAAACTCTAAATTTGAAGCATGTTATGATACCAGTTGTAAAGTGTGTGAATAAAATTAGAGCAAGAGAGTTAAACAGAAGAGAATTCAGAGAATATTGTGAACTGCTAGATATGGAATATGGTGATCTCATCCTTCATTGTGAGGTGTACTGGCTTTCTAAAGGACAAGTTCTCAGTAGATTTTGGAAGCTGAAAGAAAGTGTTCATAATTTTCTGGAAGAGATGGATAAGCTGCATGAGGAAAAAGCCCTGTTGATGAGAAATGGCTATTTGATTTAGTATTTTTAGTTAATGTTACCAGCCCCCTCAGTGATCTAAATTTGAAACTGCAGGGCAAGAACAAATTGTTTCCTAGCTTAGTAAATGACATCAATGCATTCAAAATGAAATTAAAACTCTTCATCTCCCAGTTAGAAAACAGGGATTTGAGTCTTCCACATTTAAAAGAACATAGTGAATCTGTTGAAGATAATGGCAACTTTACAGAATATACTGACAAACTCAGATTATTGCAAGAGTCCTTTAACAGTCGTCTTAGCGATTTTGCTGGATTTATACTGCATACTTGCATTTATAAATCCCTTTTCACTTACTGAACAAAAAATCTTGACGATGCCTAGTAACATCAAAACCAATAGATCTCAAAACCAATTCTTTATTGAAAATGAAATTTAATGAACTTCCACAACTCCCAGATGTTTCTGATATAATTAATTTCTGGTGATTGTTGCCCTGTGAACATTTTCCAGAGCTGAGAAAATTTGCTCACAGTTATATCTGTCGTTTTGGAACTACATACAGATGCAAACAAGCATTTTCATCAATGAAAATGATTAAGGTCGTGACTGACTGATTCAAATTTGAAAAACTGCTTGATGCTTTCTGTAACTGATTTAATTCCAAACATTACGAGCTCAGCAAAAGCAAAGCAATTTCAAAAGTCTCAATAAAATAATTAATGTTTATCTTGTCTTTATATGAAATCCTTTTATTTAAAACTGCTAAAAGTGTCTATATTACCATATATATAATAAATCCTTTTATGCATAACTGTTAAACATATCCAATTACATATTTTAAAAGGACTGAAAAGTGGTATAAGTTTGTATGGCGCATCTTAACTGAAAAAATTGACGCATGAACTATAAAAGGTTGGCCACCCCTGTTTTAGAGTAATGACAATGGATTCTAACTAGATACTATACATGACTTGAGTGACTTTCTTCATTTATTATTATTATTATTATTACCCAAGACCTCATGGAGTCAAAGACTCATCTGGGAGGTCCTTTTATCACACACACACACACACAGCTCATACTTTGCCTTGAACACATTCAAACTCCTTGCATACACCACACTCTCAGGCAAGGCATTCCAATCATTTATTTACAACTCTGCACCAAAAAAACCTGCCTCTCACTCCCCTACTCACACTCTCTTTATACAGTTTCCGGGGATGACCTCTGCTTCTCCCCCGATCTCCCACTATTTTCTGTAGAACTTCTCCAGCATTGATCCTATAACAACCCCTTACCAACTTATAGGTCTCTATCATATCTCCCCTCTTCCTCCTGTAAACCAGACTCTGCAAATTACATCTTCTCAATCTTTCCTCATACTTGACATTCCAGAGATCAGAATCTACCTTAATGAGTCGCCTTTGGACCCTTTCCAACATTCTTCATCCTTCTGAAAACTAGGTGACCAAATCTGGGCACAATAGTCCATGTGTGGCCTAATATAATGGAACAAGAATCTCCCTACTTCTACACGTCAGTGTCCTCCGCATCCTTCCCAGAAGCCTTTGTGTTGTCTTCACAATTTTGGCTATGTGTCCCCTAAATTTCAGATTCTTATCCACTATCACACCCCCATATCTCTTATTTCTTCCACCTCCAACAATATATCCTCACCAAGCATAAATTCTGCATCCCATCTTTGTTTTCCAAATTTTAAAACCTTACATTTTGCAACATTGAACTCACATCCCCATTTCCGTGTCCAATCACACAGTTTATTCAAGTCTTCTTGTAAGGCCACAACATCTTCACTACTCTTCATGGTTCGTCCCAACTTTGCATCATCTGAACAACTGAATATCCCCATCCAAATCTTCACCAATATCATTAATATACAAGTTAAAAAGTAATGGCCCCCTAAAACCCCTGAGGCAGTCCACTGGTGACTTTCCTTTTCCTGGATATCGCTTTCCCCCCCTCATACACAACTTGTTGATACCTATCAGATAGCCAGTCTCCAATCCAATGCACTAATCTAATATCCAACCCCATCTGCTCTAGTTTGACTATCAGTTTATCATGAGGTACTCTATCAAAAGCCTTTGCAAAATCTAAGTGTGTTAGTGTGTATCCTTCTCCTCTGTCCAAGGAATCAGTCACTTTATTGTAATAAGTAAGTAGATTACTAAAACATGACCTCCCTTTAGCAAATCCATGCTGTCCATCAAAGATAATACCATTGTTGTCAACCCAACTCTGGATCCTAGTTCTCACAAGCTTCTCCAACAATTTAACCACAACACCTGACACACTGATAGGCCTATAGTTTGATGCTTGAGTTCGATCACCTCCTTTATGAAGTGGCACAATCTTGCCCTCCTTCCACTCTTTAGGAACTTATAAAATTAGTTTCTTAGAATCAGATTTTTCTTTTTATGTGAGTCATGGCCATAAAAGGTTTGCATACCTGTAGTATGTAATAATTAATACTGTGGTTGGGCTAAAGAGCAGATAATCCAGAAGCATCTTTGCCCCTAGAGACAAAAGATGGAACTTTTTTTTTTCAAGCCACTTAAGGTCGCTTCTAAGCAGGGTAGTAGTAGTCGCATACTGGGTGAATGAAATTCATCTTCCACCAAAAGATACATGCAAACATCCATGCTAGAAATTTATGAGTTGACGAGAAGTGTATGACAGAGATGGGATGGTTTGAGTGCTTGTGAATGGAAAAGCAATTTCAACATCTAAGTGTAAATAGTATTTCATTCTTATTTACTAATGCACAAAAGTTGAGGAGTAAGCTTCTGTAATTTAAATTTAGTAACTTCTGTAATTTACTAATGCACAAAGTTGAGGAATAAGCTTCTGTAATTTAAATTATTAACTGGAAAAAATTAACCATATATTCTGGAAATTACCAAATCATGGCTTAATAAAAACATTCTTGACACTAAGGTTGATAATGGGAATTGTAATGTTATTTAGTAGTGGAAAAGAGGATGTGTTTTATTGTTTAACAAAAAAGATTCAGACTGCAAAATTGATATGTTGATTCCAATTCAAAGAGAGGAGCTTGGACAGTGTGGTGCTTAATAATCATTATAGTGGAGAGTGGGAGGAATGCATTACCATAGTGGAAGAAGTAGAGGTAATATTATGGTTATTTCATGAAGGATAGAAAGCAAAGTCTTATTAATGTGCAATCTCTAATATTGAGGCCATTGACTGGGAGAATAAGACATCTAATAATAACTTTTTAATAATAGTTCTATAACTATAATAGTTTGAGGTTAGTGAGATGTTGTTTATGTATATGAGAAAGAAGATGAGGTGAGGCAAAATAACAGAATCCTAAGGAACACCTGCATTGATAGGAAAATCTGAAGAGAAAACATCCTCCATATACATACACAGCGAATGATCTAAAGGACAAACTGGCAATCTAATTATAAAGGGTGAAGGCAGACCATAAGTTGGCAATTTGCTGAGAAGCCTTTGAAGCCATACCCTATAAAAATTTCTTGGAAATGTCAAGTGCAACAGCACATGTTTATCCAAACTTTTCCATAATCCACCTCTGGACACCATGTCCAGAGATGGGTTATGTAGATGAAAAGGTATGCTGTGGATCTTGACTTGCAGACTCCATATCGGTGGTCACTGATAGTTTTCCATGTGTTGAAGAAGTTGGTTGTTCTTCATTAATGGTAGACACTTGCCTCTTTTTTTCTTTCTTTCTTTTTTTTTTTTTTTTTTTGAATTGGCTGTATGTAGGCTTCCATGTCATGGTGTGGATGCCAGCCATGTAATATATGTAGAGATGATAAAGGACAGGCATTAGTTCAGAAGCACATCTTCTGAGCATTTGAAGTATTATTATAGTATCCCACATGTGGTAGGGATACCATCAGAATTAGAAGCCTTTATGGCATTTAGGTTCTTCAAGATTCTTCTGATAACTTTCTGGCAGAAGGTTACATGAAGTATGTGATGCAATGCCCCAAGTAAAGTTGCAGGTGATTTATCTTGGTCATTTATGCAGGAGTTGGATGAAAAGAATGCCAGAAGGTCAGCTTTATCTTTAGGTGATATTGCAATACTGCCATATAGATAAGAGAGAGAGAGAGAGAGAGAGAGATGGCAGTATGAAGGTAAGAAATTGCACCTAACAGCTTTGACAGGATACAAAAAAAAAAAAAAAAAAAAAGCCATGACTACTATTAGCATAGGTGAGTTTCCTACATTTAGTCCTTTCACAACTTAGTACCATTAATGATTGTTTTGCAAGTATTGCAGGCTGTGTATGAAGTTGGAGTTTCAAACCACTTATGATATGCAGTTTTCCCTGGACTACCCTGCACACATCTTAGGAACCCATAGCTTGGATACTAGCTGGGAATATTTCAACAAAGTGGGGCATGAAGATCCTCATTCTAACATAGTAATTTTAACCATAGAAAGGGAGAATAAAAGTTTTGAACATTTTCCCACATGGCATTGTAATACTAAAAGATACACAGTGGTGAATGGTTGGGGTGGAGGGGGAGATTCCACTATAGATGAAAGTTTTATGAGGTTACTGATCTGAATTATTATTATTACACCATCCATGGAGTTGTCAGACTAATTGTGGGAGGTTCATTCAATTGACAACATATTTATCATAATGAATCTTAAAATCCTTAACACTCCTTGCATTAACAACATATTCTGATAATGTGTTCCATTCACTAACAATTCTCCATGTAAAAAAATCTATTCCTCATATCTCTCCTCACCACACTCTTACATAACTTCCAGAGATGGCCTCTGATTCTTTCCCTCTCACCTTCTATGCTTTTTATAATTCCCTCTGGATTAATCCAATAAAATCCTCTCACTAACGTAAATGTCTATCATATCTCCTCTTTTTTCTCTATATCCACCAAACTCTGCAGTCCACATTTTTTCAACTTCTCTCCATAGCCAGCATTCTAGTCCTGATAGTCCTGATATTCACAGTCACTCATCTCTGGACCCTCTCCAATGTTTCCACATCACATCAAAACTAGGTGATTAAATCTGAGCACAATGGTCCAAGTGTGGTCTAACCAGTGCTTTATACAGTGGCACAACCACTTCCTTATCCCTACATGTTAGAGTACTTCTTATCATAGCAACACTACAATGTACAGTCTTTGCAGTGTGCCCTCTAAACTTCAGTCTGCTGTCAACCATCACTCCCAAATCTCTAATCTCATCCACTTCCTGCAGTACGGTACCATCGATATAGTACACCGCCTTATATTTTTGCACTCCAAAATGCAACACCTTGCACTTATTGATATTAAAACTACACACCCCACACACACACATTCCTTTATCCAAGTCAAAAGTCTATTCAGATCTTCCTGAAGGGAATTAACATCAGCAGTGTTACTTATAATTCTCCCCAACTTTACATCATCAGCAAACAACTAAAGATCCCCAGTCAGTCCACATGATGTATCATTTACAAACAAGTTAAACCACAGGGGCATAAGAACAGAACCCTGGGACATGGCACTGGTTACCAAGAGGAAAGGTCATTTCAACAGTACAGGTAACCCTCGTATAACGTGGATATTAGGTTCCACAAAAATGGCGTATTATATAAATCGCGTTATGCGAGACTCAGATCACATAGAAAAAGTGGGGTTAGGTTCCGAAATCGTTTTTTTTTTTAAGATTATATAAACAATGACATATCTAACAAAAAAATATTTTTATTTAATTCAGGTAATTCATGTAAGTTAAGGAAAGAAATAAACCATGAAACAAATACATAGTATAAAATTATAAATTGTACGTAAACTTCATTGCACATAATACATAAATGTTTTAGGCAAAATAAAATAAAGTGTATATTTTGCTCGTCATCACTCTCTTCAAAACTAATATTTCGTAGACGTTCTTTATTTATGAGTGGCCGGACATCGTTGTCACTTGAAATCTCTTGGACATCATTTGTATAATTCTCATTGCTTACCACTATGCTGCAATTTTTTATTAAGTTCATAATACGGAGCTAAACAAATATCCAGTTGTCTCGTGAATTTTCCAGAGCGCTCCATTGGGAGATCATTATCCATAAAATAACCTTCTTGCCAAGTCCAATCCTTCTGCTAATTTCTTTAACGGATTCAGCACAATCAGAATCTTTGGCAGAACTTTCCCCACCATTTGGTTCGACGTCATCTATTAATTGTACCAGTTCCTCCTCATTTAAATGTATTTCTCCATCAATTAATTCACTAATTTCGTTTTCAACCATATCGCAAAAGCGCTCTAAATGGCCATTACTATAAAAATATATTTTTACATTAAAAAAAAGCATTACATATTGTATGTAACTCACCAAAAAATAAAGTGCTCAGCTTGAGATTAACACACTTATGATTTTTAATGTGCTTTCCTGGCAGAAAATGAAGACAATTTTCAACAATAAATACTTTATACGGTCAACAATTGACGTACATGCATGCTATTTCCCCTAATATAAATTAGATACTTATAACTACATGCGCGATATGGGCAGACGGAAATTTAATGAAGATAAAATTTGATTTTATCTTCATTAGTAGACCATCTTATATCGAAACCACGTTGTATAAGTACTGCGTTATACGAGGGTTACCTGTAGTTTACATGAAATGAGAAGTGGTTACGAAAATATCCAGAATATTGGGTGAGCGAAGAGGAGTGTTGGATATTCTAGTTGGTAGATGAACAATTTGCTTTAGATGAACTTGTAGCAAATACTCAGCACCTCTTCCAAACTTGGTCCATAGAACTGGGGGGGGGGGGAGGAAGTGAGCTAGTTGGAGTTGTGGATATTGAAGTCACCAAGGAAGATAACACTATGTGGATGACATTCGACACAAAAGCAAATATATATTGCCTATACCAGTGTTTCTCAATATTTTGGGGGACAATTAGAAAATGATTGCATTCGTCATCTCATCACTGATATACTCAAAACACTCACCATTGTCGGTGAGGGAGGATATCAAAATCTTGGAGGCATTGAGGTGGGGCATAATCCAAAAAACATTGGGAAATACTGGCCTATACTAAAGCAAACAGAGGTAGAGGATAATATTAACTCCCAGCAATTTGGGAAGGCTCTGAAATTGTAGGCCAGTCATTCAACTATATGTCATAGGAATCTGACCCAGGGGGAGATAAAACTTGTGAATTCACATTGCATACCTGTGATCCAAAATAATGGAGACAGTGACTGCACTGCACTGGCTAAAGTTGTGGGAAACTTAGTACAGATTTTCACACAAACATAAATTTCAGACAATTTTTTTTTTTTTTTAACATGCAAAATGAAGATCAATGAGTTATTTTGGAAAGTTATTTTAAAATTAATGCATTTTTATGTAAATATAAATGTCACTATGTTTCAAGTTTAACTATATATGCTGAAGCAGGTAATGGGAAAAACAGACTTTTACCTTTGAAAATTTTGTTACTTTTCAATTTCTCAACTGAAAAAGGGTTCTTTGTCATCTTATAAATATGCATCTGATAACATCTTATAAATATGCAGGACTTATAGAAACATGGTCATATTTTTAGCCATAATTCTTAGCTGGAAATCAAATCTCTATTACCTGGAGTTCCTGACCTATTTTAATCACTGCTAGAAAATTAACAAACTGCACTCTTTGTGGTAGAGCTAAGGGCTCTGAATATTTTGATTACTTTTTTTGTCATTAAAATATTTGGTATGCATGACATAAAACTGTGTATATTTTCCTGATGTACTGAAGCTAATAAAAGAAAATTTTTTAAATATTTCACACTTTCAAATGTATAAAAGTGTTCTTGTGAGGTAAACAACTTCATTAATATGTATACAAGAAACTGTTATTAATTCAGCTTCAAATATACATAATTAGCATGTTGTAACATATGAATTCATAACCGATGAGGTCCCTTATGAATTAAGTGCCTGTATTATTAGCTATGGGAAGTCCCCATATGTTCAGTATGTCACTGAACAGAGGCACTTTTAATTATTACATTATCATTTTCTGGTGCATACCCTTCAAGGAGTGTACCAGATATTATGACATTCCAATATAATTAATATTTCATTATTGGAATGATTATGACAGCTTTTTTTTTTTTTTTTTTTTTTCAAATTGGTGTATTATTTGTGTGATCTGTGATTTGATCCTGCATTTGTTATTATTATTATTATTATTATTACCACCCCAAGACCTCATGGAGTCAAAGACTCATCTGGGAGGTCCTTTTATCACACACACACACAGCTCATTATACCATGTTTTAAACACATTCAAACTCTTTGCAGACACCACATTCTCAGGCAAAGCATTCCAATCATTCACAACTCTGCACGAAAAAAACCTGCCTCTCACTCCCCTACTCACACCCTCTTTATACAGTTTCCAGGGATGACCTCTGGTTCTCCCCTGATCTCCCACTATTCTCTGTAAAACTTCTCCAACATTGATCCTATAACAACCCCTTACCAACTTGTAGGTCTCTATCATATCTCCCCTCTTCCTCCTGTCCATTATTTAGATCTTTCATAGCATTCCTGACTACATCAAATTCAACTACATCTTATAGCTGGCCTGGTTGGCTGAGTGATTAGTATCTGCTCTCCAGCCAAAAGGCTGCGGGTTCGAATTCTCGCTATGGGCATGAATGTTTGTGATTGTCTATGAAAATATTAGTGGTAGTGGTTGGCAGTAGATGGCATTGATGTGGTTGTGGTTCATTGTAGTTGGTGGGTTGAGTGGTGGGGACCGAGAGCTGTAGAGTAGGTGCCCTCCCTCATGCTTTGTACTCCCTGGAGGCGTCACATAATTATAATAATCTTGACCTTCCTGAATCTTTTTCCAGCTATGTTTTACTTGTTTTGCTAATCTTTCATCTCCCATTCTAACTATATCATCTTAGATTAGCTCAGTTCACACATTCTTGAATTAACAGTATTAAGTTGTTTACTAATATCTTCATTTTAAATATGATTGAGATATTTATATCAACTTTTCATTTCATCTTTTATATCCTGTTTTGTTTAACCATACCATCTTGGATTGAGTCTACTCACACATTCTTGAATACTAATAATGGGGAGTTGTTTTTCAGATATCATTTTAAATATGGTTCTATTGATGGCATTTTTTGCTCCTCTAATTTTCATCAAAATTCTCATATCTATGGTCTCCAGTCTTTGATCCGCTGTTGTGTTTCTAACCATTTTTGAATCCTCTTTTGAATGTTAGATGATGTACAGCATTCAGTGTAAAAAAACTTGTTGATTAAACTACCATGAAAGAGAATAAAATGTAATAAAAATAATGAACATTTCCATCTTTATGGGTATATACATTCAGCATATACAAAACATACAGGCTTTATATATATTTATCAATTCCACACTTGAGAGGTCTCCATTGTTTTACTAATCTTTCATCTCCTATATCATCTTAGATTAGTTCTGTTTACACATTCTTGAATTCTTAACAGTATTAAGTTGCTTACTAATATCTTCATTTTAAATATGATTCACATATTTATATCAACTCATCAACAGCGACCCCACTTAAGTGGGACAAGCTGCAGCAGAAGAAGTCTCCAGACCTATGACAAGGCAATGCGATGTATGGGCAAGTGGTTAGAGAAAAAATAAAGGAATTTGTTGATGTGTTTCTTGAAGAGGTGGGGGAGGAAGGGGGGGTGTAATCATCGGAGAAAACAGTATGAGAAAGACTTTTCCAAAAAAAAACAGGTATAAGGAATGAAGGAAGAAGAGGATGAGAAGGAGGTACAATAAGTATGGGTGTTACCAGCAGCTTCTCTTGTCTGTACATGGTTAAAGGAAAGTGTAGGAATGGTAGTGGCCATTTTAATGGAGCAGCATCCATGGAAATACTTATAAAAAAGACACAATGCAGCAACAGTGTCTGTGGGAAAGTAAATGAAGGGAGTCATTGAGAAAAGAAAGAAGGGTCATCTGTTAAGCAAATAGGCCTTTTCTGAATACAGTCAAGTATTCTGAGGGAGGTTTTAGGTGCATCATCCTTTAAGAACCTCTAGAGGGAAAAAATATTAATTCTGAAACATCTCATGTGGGAGTGCTATAAAAAAAAATCTCCTCCTACTTGTATGAAAAATCATTAAAGACAAACTTGATGAAGAAGGAGAAGGAGCTAGGTTTGGGCAATAGTGAACCCTATTACCAAATTTGTACCTTTAAGAGTTGAGAAAGTATGTGAATATAGCAGTTATCTAATAAAGTAAGTGATGATAAGCATGTAAGAAGTACAAATTGTAGAATTATCTAAATATAAAATCAATATAAAACTAATGGGATTATCACTAAGCAGTTTCCATTTTATTTTTGTGAATTAAAATGGACACTGCTTGACATGCATATGCAGGCATATGGATACACAAAGGTTAATATGTGCTCATGATTTTGCAAAAGAAACCCTTAAAAATTATCTTATATTTGTCATTTGCAGGATATGACTGAAAAAGTGTCACTAAAATGCTTAGAACGGTGTTCTACAAAATATTTAAGTTTAAATGAAATTCAGAGCAGTTACTTATTATAACTGGGCAGTCATATTTGCGAAATGCAATTAAATGCCAAACAGTATTAAAAATTAATTTTTTTTTTCACCAGATGATGAAAACTTTCTACTTTCTTATTATTTAGGTTTTTTTTTATTTTTATTTAAATTCTTGAAATCATTTAAGTTATTTATTTCTGCTCAGAATAAAATAATATAAAAACCAAAAAATGAACCTGAAATGTAGGGTTCATAGAGTATTCTAAACCTATTTTTTACCAGTTAGTACTAATAGCAACTGGTGATGGTATAGTAAAAACTACTCAGTATGTCTTTCATGGCAGGCTGATTGATATCATTGTTAAGGCTTGATATGCAGACATCAACAGGACTTTTTATTAAGTTAGAAGCCTTGATTCTCTGCACTTTTTTAAGGTGTATTAAATTTTTAGTCTCTCTCTCTCTCTTCTCTGTGTGTGTGTGTGTGTGTGTGTGTGTGTGTGTGTGTGTGTGTGTGTGTGTGTGTGTGTGTGTGTGTGTGTGTGTGTGTGTGAGTGAGTGAGTGAGTGAGTGACATTAATTTTTTTGCTTATTCTGTCAAAGAGATTAATTATTTAACAAATACTGGGAATTAATTTTTTTCCTTTATACGTTAAACATTAAATTTGCAACTAATATCTTCAAAATACATTTAAGAATTTGTGGGGGAAAAACATACTCACCAGCCAAGACAGATCCACAATTTTCCCTGTTGTATCCTGACATAAAAGCATGTCATCAGCAACAAAGGGCATCTTGTCTTGTTGCTATGACAACCTATAAAGAGATGAACTAGATCTCAGCATCATTCTTGCTATAGGCAATATGCTCTCACTGATACAAATGACACTAGAAACTTTCTAAGTTTACAGCCAAATGACCTCTTATTCATCCATAGCTGTATCCCAAGACCCAGACAGAATAATCAAACAAATGGTCCAAACTAACTTTGGCCTGCCAGCAGTCACTAGACACCACAAGAGACAAGCAAAGAAATTGCCATCCCACTCTCCTATGTAACCTACTACCAATGTTAGGGGAGAAGCTTAAAGTGGAATAATTATGGGAGCAAACTACAGTCCAAAGGGCAGTCAATCTAGAGAAGGCTTACTCTTAAACTTATCTTTGCATGCATGCAAATAATTCTATTAGCATATTCATCACATCTATACATAAAAAGCAAATGATTACTGCAAGATTTTAGAAAAGTTTTTTTTAATTTCTCCTGGAACATTGCAGACTTTTAATTCATCTTCTGAAGAATTATAATTTATTAATTAGAGATAAAATATAAGAAGCACTACCAACATTTAGAAATCTACAAACTAAAGTTTGGAACTAATCAAGAGTTATGGTCATTCTAGTCATATATCAAAGAATTTTGTTCTGTGATAGATTACTTTATTTTTCTACCAGGTGCATGGTACACTATTTAAAAACAAGATTGCAAACATTTTATAAAATATTGCATTTGTACCAACTTTATTCATTAATAGAAATATTATATATATATATATAATTGATAAATATATAAAAAAAAATCCTTAACCCACCTATGGTATAAAATATATTATTGTTTCAAATAATCAAATAACCTTTTGTGAGTGGGAGTGATATTAAAAAAAAAATCCCTAGGACTGATTAAAGCAGTGAATGTATGTATACTTTGGAAAGTTTAGTAGAAATTGGAAATGTAATCTATTATCAAAATAATCTTAATTTCTTCCAAATTATGGATATTACTTGTATAAATGTTATTCACCATCATATTTTATGAAGATCTCTTCTAGTTCCTTATTAATGCTTCAAGAAAACTACCTCAGGACAAGCACTAGTAGTGATTTCATATTCTAGCATGATGTTAAGTTTTATAGGACTGACCCAGTAACATTTAATACAATAAAAATATTGCTTTTTTATAAAGGTATATGCAGGATCCAAGACTGCCTCTGCTCATACATATTTTATTTTTATCCACAAATAGGGAAATGAAATGTAATATATAACTATCCTGTCAGTGTTGCCATATTTACTTTTTTTTTATTTGACCTGTTTAAACAAAGAGACTTTGATTATGGTAAGTACTGCTGTTGCCATTTACTTAAAAAAATACAGATACTCCTCGACATACTTAAGTAGACCGTTCAACTATTCCTTACCAAGTTGAAATGTACATGTCAAATTCCCCCCCCCTCAACCTTTGTCATGTGTTTGACATGACAAAGTCTATTATGATTTCATAATAGACTTTCTCATGTCAAACACATATGCAAAAAATAAACATGTAATGCCATGCAAAAATATTAAACAGTAAAAAAAAATTCATAGTTAAGAATTTATGGAGAAAAAATACACGTGTTAAAATAATTACTTTACTTAATATTAGGAAAGTAACATTCAACATTTCGACCTCTGTATTGAGGTCATCGTCATCAGGAAAATACGTATGCATAAGATCCATGCTACTGCACATTACAAAGGTAAAATGAATCTAACTGCTTATTAATCTTTTATCTATCTGACCTTGTGTGGAAAACCTAAATTAATAATATTAAATTTAAAAATATATAAATAGATTTAAAAAAATTAAATTTAAAAATCCAGATAAATATAAAAATAAATTAAAATAAACATAAAATATTTTTAAAAATTAAATAAATTAGAAACAGAACTACATTAAACATTTCTAGAGTCCTCTCATTGAGATTTTCTTCTGGGCTTGTTCCGGTTGCTATAAGGGTTGCAGATGGGTCCTCTACGTTCTTGAAATGATTAATCCGTCATTTTTGTTCAGGTTTGGATAGTGTTGTAGCATTTCACAGGCTTCTTTGAATTTTTTCGCAAACCAGGTTTTGGTGCAGTGTAGAGACTTGGTGCTCTATGGTATTTTGGAGTCTGATAGGCCTATTTTACCATAATGGAGATATTTAATGTGTTGTTTGTGTTTGTCTTTTCTGATTAGGATCATGCATCCTGTTTCTCCTATGTAGGATAGGTTACATATACATTGGATTTTGTAAACCCCTGGGATGGCCAGGTATGGAAGAGAATCTTTGAACAAGCCCAGAAGAAAATCTCAATACAAGAGTACTCTAGGAATGTTTAATGTAGTTCTGTTTCTAATTTATTTAATTTTTAAAAATATTTTGTTTATTTTTATTTATTTTAAGTTTTTTTTTTAATTTAATTAATTTTTTAATCTATTTATAACTTTTTAAAATTTGATATTATTAATTTAGTTTTTCCACATGAGGTCAGGCTAGGTAAAAGATTAATAAGCAGTTAGATTCATTTTACTTTTGTAATGTGCAGTAGCATGGATCTTATACATATGTATTTTCCTGATGATGACCTCAATACAGAGGTCAAAACGCCGAATGTTACTTTCCTAATATTAAGTAAAGTAATTATTTTAACACGTGTTGTGTCTCCATAAATTCTTAACCATGAATGCTGACCACCGTGTAAAAGAAAGTAAAAACAAAAAAAAAAAAGATAAACATCCTGTATTAAATACATTAAATATACATACATTTTACACTATATCCTGTTAGACAAGTTTTAAACAGTGAACACACCAAATATATTTTACAATTTGGCAACACAATATATTAACGAGAAATTGTCCCTGCATACGTTATCTTTTAACTCATGGCTTTCAATAATTAACAAAAAAAAATGCAGTCCAAAATGCTCCACCAGTATTAAGATTTAAAAAATGGTACATATTGTTGCATGTTGGTTGGCTGCTAGTTATCATAAAAATCTGTCAAGAGATATTTGAACTTTTGCTTTCTCCCCCCCCCCCCCCTCATAAATTTTTCTCTAGCAGGCAAAGGAACTTGCATATTTTGGATGTGTTTCCACCAAGCAAAAGTGTTATCCAGTTTTTCAATGCTTTGTGTCCTGGCATAGTTTTTTCCTCTATGGAAATATAAGTGCAAGATTTGATAAAACAGGTCTGTTTCATTTATATTAATATTTGCTCAGGCAAATATAGACACCTTTGTCAATTATGTATGGTAGCACTCCAGAAAACTTTTGCTGCTTCAGTATCACTGCTAGCAGCCTCACCAGCTACATGCACATTATGAAAGTCAGCATGATTTTTAAAACAACTTGCAAACCAACCATTGCTTCTTTCAGCAAATGACTGTGTTCCTTTAGGATATTTTCCCTTAAGCTCCTCAAATAAACTTCCTGCCTTAGCTTGCATTGTCATAAGGCTCAAACAAACATGTTTCTGGATCTAGTCTTCCATCCAGACTCAGGAATTTCTTACGTAAGTACAGATTTACATATCTCAGGGGGTCTGTCTGTACTCCAGCTTAGAAAAAAGATCAAATACCACTGCCACCACAAGCCTGAACAGGGCAGGGTTCTGTTAATACTTACATAAGTATTTTTAGACACATAATGCTCAGAAATTTCCATATAGTTGACCTCAAGCTTTGTATTAACTGTTCTGAAAAGTGACAGTACTATCTGTGATGCAGTATACATTCATATGGCATATTAAACAAAATTCTTAATCATTAAAACTGGTTTCCTTTTTCTCTGTGCAGAGGGTCAAGTATATTTGTTTTAAATGAGGTTTTCATATAAACCAATTTTATATTAAAGATTTACTTTTTCTCTCTCTCTCTTAAAAAAAACTTTGAGTGTTTATAAATCATATCCAAAGATCATCTACACACACACATTCTTTATCAAAAGAATGGCTTAATCAGTTGTAGACACCTTAAAGAGTTTAGTTTAGTTTCAGATGAAAGGGACTAATAAGTTATTTCCAAAAAAACACTCACTTCTCGATCTCTCTTTCCTGACTTTAAATTTTTCAGGAAATGACAACATATACTAAATTATTAATTGTAAAACTTTAATCAATACCTTCCAGTATTTTGATAATGTTACATTGCCATCTTCTGGGAACATAAAACTATGATATGTGCATACAGGCACTAACAACAAGCAAATGAGGCTGAAGAAAGCAACTGTCATTGGTCCTAGATATTTAGCCCGCTAGGGTCCTATCCCCTAATGGGCTAAATCAGGTTGTCTTGGCTGTTGTTCTTAGGATGCAAGCTTCCCAAATTTGGGGCAGTCTCCCAAATTTGTTGAGATTTGGGAAGTTTTTTAGAGCTGAGGCTGATTCCAGGAACAATCTTTCATATTTATATTTGCTACGGTGTAGTAAAGTGGCTTTCTTCCAGCGTATTCTGTGGTAGGTATCTAGTGCATGGTCTGCAAGTCCTGAGAAGCTGTATTGATGAAATTTTTGATCTCTCATCTTGAGGTGAATTATTTTTTGGATACGTGTGGGTGTGTGTATTTCCCTGTGAAACTTAAAGTAAGTTTCATCAAGCTTCTATAACTGATTATCATTTCGCATCTTTATCTATGAATAAATAACTGAAAATCTCAATCATTTGTTCATAGATATTGTTTATTGCTGTGAAAATTCTTTGTTTCAGTATAGAAATTGTTTTAAGGAGCAGCCTTCAAAAATCCTAATAAGAAAAACTCCCTTAGGTTAGGATGCAGTAGACAAGACCAACTGTATCCACAGAAGAAATTCACCTACCAACAAAAGATGGCAGATAATTTCATCTCTTGGTGTGAAATGAAATTGCCACCAGCCTGCTTATTGGAACCCTGAGGTGATCTGAGAAGGTCCATGTTTGGTCTCTAGCTCAGTGCTTCCCATCTGATGTGCTGCAAGAATTAGTTATAGTAATCAATGAATATACTTTGTAATAAAAAAAATAGAGGTTCTCATGGCAAAGACTTTGTGACCAGATTTAATGTCCACATTATATGATGCCATCAAAATGATAATCTTCATCAAATCTAAACTGCTATAGTCCTGCATTTTTGAAGAAATGGGATCAGAACATCAGTCTTTGTTATTCTACACTGAAGTGTAATGATTGTCCAGGGGCAGAATTTTGGTAAGATTTCATGAGTTCAAAGAAAAACTGAAACTTTTTTTTACAAATGATTTTCATTATTCACATTTTTTAAATGATAACTCTTGGCTTCAAAAAAATGGCACACTTAGCAGATATATTTGAGCATCTTAATTGAAAATGCATGGACCAAACAAAAATATATTAACTTGTATGAAAAAGTTAATGGATTCAAAGCTAAAATCCAATTATGGAAAAATGAAGTTATTATTATTATTATTTGACACCTCCAGGGAGTCCAAAGACTCATCGAGGGAGAGTGTGCCAACAGCATCGAACGATTGCCCCCCCCCCCTTCCAACTACTAACCGTGCTCAATGCTCAGTTGGTGTTTTAATTCTAATCCTAGCAGTTGTTGGTCAACATCTGAGCATGCTTCAGGAGAGGCTCTGTTTTTATTTTGACCAAATCGACACATAAAAGTTCAATTGGATTTGAAATCCATTTGCATTACTATCAGAAAATATTTCGGACTTTGATCTGTCGATGAAAGAAAAGGAAGAGCTCCTAGATTTGAGGAATGACTAAACCCTTGAAGTTCAGTTATCTGAATTCTGGTTCACTGTAAAAGAAGAGTTTGTCTGTTGGAGAAAAAGCAATTAAGATGTTTCTACCATTTGCTATAACCTATCTCTGTGAACAATCTTTCTAATTGATGATCACAATCAAGAATTTGAAGAGGTCGTGCTTAAAAAAAGACTAGATCAGGAATTATACACAGCTCTTTCAAGCATCAACCCAGACTTAAAAAAAAGTTGTTCACAGAAACAAGCACAAGTCTCTCACTGAACAAACTGATTATTGTTTTAATTTGTGATTATTTTTTTAATGACAGTACAATAATAAATCTATTCAACTTAAATCATTTGTTTCCTTTACTTTCTCACTAAATTCTAAAAGAAAACTCAGGCAATGAGCATTGGTATCCACCTTTATACCATTTATACCCCATGCCTGCTGAGATGCGACTTGCATCCATATTCCTTACTAGTTGGTATGCTATTATAAAAAACATTTATTACAAAGAATTGCATTCCTGTTTTTCAAAAAAATTCATTTTGTACTCTACACAAAATATGTGAAGTTTAAGAGTTTGCAAGAATTGGTACATATAATGCAGGTGTTTAATTTAATTAGTGTGCTGTGCTGTGATGCAAAAAAGGTTGGGAAGCACTGTTCTAGAGCAAGATTTCAGATTAGCTAACCTTTAGTCCACCCATAGTAATAACATATGACATATTTAGCATCATTCACTGGTGGGAATCACATAGAACGTATTGTTACCTTTTATCATCAATTTCCTGGTATGTTCCCTCAAAGGGGTGTTCAGGCTACTATGACAGCACTACATGATTAAGTTTACATTATTATTAATCATGTATCAATAATTTTCTTCCAGATTAGTCTATTACTTGTCAGCACTCCAATATTGTCACATTTTGTGCTGCTAAGGCACTTCTGACAGAATCAATCCACCTAGACATTGATCTTTCACTGCATCTCTTTCCTATTATCTTGTTATCAACCACTTGCGATGCTAACATTTCCTCACTGATTCTATTTAAGTGGCCATACCACCTTAGATTAACTCTGCTCATACATTCTTGAATGCTAATAATGCAAGTTCTTTTCTAATATCTTCATTTTTAATATTTAATATTTTTTTAATATTCATATTTAATATCAGTGAGAGACTTTGTGTAGAAATTGATGATGATGATAAAAGGTAACAATACGTTCTATGTGATTCCCACCAGTGAATGGTGGTAAATGTGTCATATGTTATTACTGTGGGTGGACTAAAAGTTAGCTAATAATCTGAAATCTTGCTCTACAGCAGTGTATTCTGCCATTGATGCCATCCATTCACTCTCCTAATTTTTCTCAGAATTCTCATATCTGTAGTTTCTAGTCTTTGATCAAGTTCTTTGTTTCTAACAACTCTCAGATCCATAACTTAAAACTGGTTTGAATACTGTCTTATATACTGCTAGTTTGGTGTTTTAATTAAATTCTCTCTTATTCCATATAAATTTATTCACCTGGCTCCCTGCCATACCAGCTTAGTTTATGTTATTGTCTATTTCCAAATTTAATTTGCCATCTTCACTAAAAACTGTATCTAAATAGCTGAAATATTTTAATTGTTCTATAAGTTTTTCATTGAGAATGCAGCTGAAGTTTTCTCTGTTCTTTCCTATTTTCATAGTTTTGGTCCTTTTATTGCTGATTTTCATGTCAAATTTGTTACAGCTGTTATGCAATGTAGTTAAAGAACCCTGGAGACCTACACTGAATGTGTTTACAAGTACATCATCATCCACATAAAACAAAGAGTTAAGTTATCTCAGATTCTAATATCAGTTTTAATGCCACTTTCTTTCATAATGTGATCCATACAGATGATGAATAAAAGTGGAGATAAATGTGCATCCTTGTTTTAACTCTGATTTTGCACCAAACCATCTTCCTGTATTTCCTTTAATTCTAACTGCAGACTCACATCTTAAATATAGACTAAGTGTTTCTCTGTATAATGTTCCATTTATCCCATATAATTGTTGTGTTTTGAAAAGCTTTTCTCTGAACACCTTTTCTGTATGCTTTTTTCAGCTCTACAAACATAAGTACAGATCCTTATCATATTTCAACTATTTGTCATAAAGTGAAAATCTGATCTTGACAACCTTGACAACCCTTCCCCAGCTTGCTCTTCTCAAGTTTTTCTTCCACAATTTTTCTCAACCTCTTTTCAAGAAATTAGAAGTGGCCATCACATAGTGCTGGTCACTTCCAATTTCAAATCCTCTATACACTCTTATATCCTGAACCAGCACGAAGATATCACTATCAACAATGACATACATAATCAGTGAAGCTTTTCTTATTTGTTTCATCTTCTCTCCATGTGAACTTGTGCATATCTTGATGTTGGACAATGGTGTTAGTAATGACTAGTTCACATCATGAGGAGAAACCCAGCAGACACTTTCTGTTATTATTAGCTTTGCCCTTTTCTCAAAATTTTCCCAAAATGTTTCTATACACCTGTTGGGATTCATTTCCTACTCTGCTATTTAGATCTCCAAGAAGGACCACTTATTTTTCCATTTTCGTAATGTCAACTGCCTGCTAACATTACTAATCTCTTTCTATCTATCATATGTATTTGTGGTTTAAGCCAATAGAGAACAAATTTGGTTGGCTAAGTTCCAAATTTCTAACCCTTCCTCATTCATTCAGTACCTGGTGGATACCTACTAGTGAGGCACATCACATGAAGGTGAGGATTGGACGCCCCAGTCAGTTCTCCACATTCCTTAAATGCAATGTGGAAGTCTCCTTCCAGTTATCTTTTAAGTAACTGCATTAAGTCAGTGGCCAAATCAATTTGAAAGCACCAGTTCTTATCTGATCACTGAAGTTAAGCAAAACCTGAACCCAATAGTACTTAGGAGGGTGAAGCCTTGGAATCCTGGATGCTGCTGTCATGACAATTTTAGCACTTCCATAACACATTGGAAGAATGACAGTATGTTGCGCCTTTCAATT
Source organism: Typopeltis vanoorti (assembly GCF_054136105.1). Lineage (NCBI taxonomy): Eukaryota > Metazoa > Arthropoda > Arachnida > Uropygi > Thelyphonidae > Typopeltis > Typopeltis vanoorti. Next base: position 43,345,999 of record NC_143561.1, on the reverse strand, counting down.
GGAAAAGGCCTAAGTTCGATTCTCGTTGTGACGAGAGGAATCTTTGCAGTATATGGGTTTTTTTCAACTGAAGATGAGTTAGCCAATCTCATACAGAGAGGTAGCAGGGTTTTTCATCTTGCATACAAACAAATTGGCCTTGAGAACACACGCAGTTTACAGACAAAAAATACCAGTGGTGGTGGTGGGCAGTAGATGCTATTGGTGTAGGCAATGATGGTAGTAGTGGTTCACTGTAGTTGATTGATGGTGGAGACGGAGACCTGTGGAGTAGGTGCCCTCCCTCAATGAGTCTTTGGCCTCCTTGGAGGTGTCATGTAATAATAATAATTGGTAATTTTTTTCTCTATGTCACTGTCTCTGACAAAAGGCTGAGCATCTCTAGATATATAATAGTGCTGTAGTATCTACAATATTATTATGGATATATAATAGTTGTTGCCATCAACTTGCCAGAATCAGTTTGAAAACTATAAAGGAGATTACATATACACACAGAAAGTGCAGAAATACAATTTATGTAAAAGAGCTTTTTAACATGACTGCCATAAAAAGCTGCCACTTCAAAAATTTAGATATCTCTGTAAAATACTAAAAATTATGTATGAAACATTGCTATAACTGCTTCATGAATCAATAAAATACACTGCTTGGAAAGAAGTCAACGGATGCCATAGTGTGAGGAACAAACACCCATGGCACATACTTTCCACAAGTGTATGATATGATCAATGGGAATTTTGGACTACTATTCCTGTGGGCATATAATGAGGTCCTGGAAATGTGCGGCAGACTCCCTTGACCTTACCCGAAGTTCCAGTTATCCCAGAAATGTTTAATAGGGTTGAGATCACGGCTCTGTGGAGACCAGTCAAGTATGGTGACATTCATGTCCACAAACCACTCAGTTACAGCAGTATGGCATGGTTAATTTTCTTGATGAACAAGATGGTCGTTAGTTCCATAGAAATGCCACAAAGTAGGAAGCATTGAATTGTCCAAAATGTTCAGATATCTCTCAGAGTTTAATGCTCATGGCACCAAAAACAGAGGTCCAAGGGCCAGACCAGGAAAAACAGGACAATACCATCACACTGCCATCTCCGAATTACATATTATTCTTCAGGCGCAGGGAGTCAACTTGCAGTTGACTCCCTGCACTTCCATCCCAGTATGGTGTCATTGATTGTTGACTGAGATGGCCCAATTTGTCAACAATTTGCCAAACAGAAGATAGGCCTGCAACATGACATCCTATCATAATGCTTCTTTCAAACTCGATCAATTCTGTTTTCACAGCCATTTCACCTGGACACAGTTGCACAGACTTGGGAGCATCATATTTTCCAATTTACAGTATACTGGCTACAAACACATGACTCTACATAGCACAATTCAACAGCCCCCTCTAATTTGTTGGGGTGTTTGCTGACTTCTTTCCAAGCAGCGTATTTTCTTTTGAACTTCATCTTCCAATTATATGTGAAGCTCAATAGCCTGTCACAACTAAGCAACTCTGCTTTATACAAACCTTAATGCCATGAAATTGTTTTCTTATGATAAAGTAAAATACAAATGACCCACTGTTATGTTGGAAATAACCTACTCATTCAACTGTATATGTGGCATTAAAAGAAAGACTAATGTTCAGTTTTGTCCTATAACTTCATTTCTGAAGCATAAATATGTCCCTAAAAATTTGCCTATATGTAAATTTTTTCCTTTCTTATAAAAAGAAAGAAAAAATTCTCCTTAATACAAGGTGACAGAAATAATTTTCCCATCCAGTTTTCTTTCTTTCCATTTTTTTTCTTTTCTGCTCCAAAGTATCCTAGTAAATTTCCATAAAGGAAAGAGTTTTACAAACATCTTTACCACTGTTGAAATCTGAATCTGCATCCTGTCAGTGAGACAGCAAAGACCCACTGCTAGTATTTTAAACTGGTATTACAATATTTATTATTATTATTATTATTATTAAAGCCCCCATAGTCAAGAGACCCATCGTGGGAGATCGGTCTTAGGAAACACAAAGTCCATCATACTATTCCTTGAACTCATTGAACGTTCTTGCTCTCACCACTTTATCAGGCAATGCAGTCCATGGTTCAACAACCCTCCATGCAAAGAAACCACTCCTCACCCTCTTGCTCACAGCTTTCTTCCGTAACTTCCAGGGATAGCCATTTGTCATTGCTCCTTCTTGCTGTTCCACCAAACAAAAGAACTCCCCAGTGTCCACGCTGTAACTGCCTCTCAACAGTTTAAAAGTCTCAATCATACCTCCTCTCCTTCTATTCACCAAACTCTGCAGTCCACATTCCCTCAGCCAATTCTCATAACTAACACTGTAATGTCCTGAAACCATATTTGTTATCCACCTCTGTACCTTTCCGCAGTTAATTTATCCAATTCAAATCCTGGGGAGCAAATTTGAGAACAACAGTATAAGTGTGGTCTCATCAGGGTCTTATACAATGGAATGATTATTATTATTATTTGAGACCTCCAGGGAGTCAAGGACTCATCGAGAGAGGCTGTAAATTACCCGGCCCAGCTATCATACCTTCCCTTAAACTCATTTACACTAGATACACTCACTACCCCTTAGGGCAAATTATTCCACTAACTCACTGCTCTCTGGGAGAAAAACCTACCTCTTACCCCTTTCTTGACTGAGAACAATCTTAACTTCCATGGATGTCCCCATGTTCTCTCCCCACCTTCCATATAACGAAAAATTTCATCATTTGAAATGCTATAACACCCATTCAAAAGTTTATAAACCTTTATCATATCACCCCCCCCCCTCTTTTTCCTGTTAACCAGAGTCTGCAATCCACATACTTGCAATCTGTCCTCATAATCTAAATCTGCACCCTTTCCACAGCTTCTTTATCCACTTGAAAACCAGGAGCCCAAATCTGCACACAGTAATCCAGGCGTGGTCTTATCAAAGCCTTATAAAGAGGAACAATTACTTCCTCATCCTTACATGTCAAGGTTCGCTTCAACATAGCAATTATCCTCTGAGTTGTATTTGCAACTTTGAACTTTAAATACTTATCCACCAATCTTGCCTCTTCAGTTTCTTGTAGCATAACCCCACTAATATGATATGCTGCTGGAACTCTAATCACACCAAAGTGCATAACTTTACACTTACTAACATTAAACTGATTAGCCATTTTCGCTTTCCCAAATTTCCAGTCTGTTCAGATCATTTTGTAATTGCTGAATATTAGTAGCATCCATGATTGCCTTGCCTATCTTTGCATCATCAGCAAATAATTGCAAATCTGATGATAGACCCTGCTTGATATCATTAATGTACAGATTGAACAATAATGGCCCAAGGAAACCTTGAGGTTACCTTAAATCTGGCAGATTCACACCCACTGTATACCACTTTTTTTTTTATATCTGTCTGTCAACCATCCCCTGATCCAAGTCGATAGATTATATTCTAATCCCATATTCTCCAGTTTACGCAACAGCCTATCGTGTGGTATCCTATCGAATGCCTTAGAAAAATCCAACATTTTCATAGTGTATCCATTCCCTTTATCCAACTCGGCCATAACATTGTTATAAAATATGAGCAAATTGCTAAAACATGACCTTCCTTTAGTAAGCCCATGCTGTTCCCTGCAGAATATAGAATGCTTGTCTATCCATTTCTGTATGTGAGTTCTTACCAACTTCTCTAAAATCTTCACTACCACACCGGAGATACTAATAGGTCAGTAGTTAGACACATCAGTTTTTGCACCACACTTGTGTAATGCAATGCAACCAGGTTTCACTACATTCCTTCCATTCCTATGGTATCATTCCTGAACTGAGACTCAAGTTATACAAATGTGTGAAAGTCCTAGCCAATTCAGCTGAACATTCCTTTAGCAAACAGGCTGATGGTCCATCTGTCCCTATTGACAAATTCTTATCCAGGTTATGCAAGAGCTCTTCAACCTCATTTTCATGCACCTCTAACTCTTCATCCAACGTAGCAGTAGCACTGTGCACCATGCTACATACACCTGGTTAATATATCTAGCAAAGTGAGCACTCATTAATTGAACAATCTCCTTAGCTTCTGACACTCGTGTACCATCTGCATTCAATAAAGTTATTCTTCCACATTCATTCTTTCTTTTGCTTGAGGCATAACGATAAAATTCTTTTGAATTGGCTTGCATGGCCAATTTCTTTTCATACTCCGTTTTAGCTTTTCTCACAATATTCATTACCTTTCTGGCCTGAGCTTTATATATTTTACAACTCCTCTCACTCTTATTCTGACGATATTCTTTCCACGTCATCTTCTTCTTGCGGATCTCTTGCTTAATAAGGCATCCATTTCACTCCCGACTTATTTATTCTTCGAACACTAGGGATGCATTGAGATACCACCTCATTCAAGCACTTTTTCAAAGATTCCCATGCATGCTGACATTTTTTCCAGTCAGTAACTGATACTATGGGACCAAAGATAGTTTTCTTCTAAGTTGATCATAATTTCCAGCTTTATAGTTCAGCATGTAGCCTATTTTAATGGGAGCTTCAATACAAGTAGATACTTCCCAAGAAAGAACAGCATGATCACTGTCACCAATTGGTGGTAAAATAGCCATATTCTTGACAGAGATCCCTTCTGACGCTATGAGCAAATCCAACACTCTTTGACCTCGAGTTCCTTCTTTCACATGCTGCTTGAGAAAGTTGTCTCGCAACAGTTCAATAAATTCCTGCTCTTTCTTGTCATGAGATTTCTCTTCTACCCAATCAATGTTTGGAAAATTAAAGTCACCCATAATGATCATTCGCTTGGCAAAATTGGCGATGCATTTCTTCGTCCCCTACAACTGAGCACCAGGTCTGTAGCAACCCTCCACCATATATTTCATTCTGTTAACCTCCACTTCACACCAGATAGACTCAAACTCACTCATTGCTACATGGGACATTGTTATCATTGTTTTCTTGTATTTCTACCCTAAATGGACTTAAGTTATCTGATATCATTAGTAGCACTCTTCCTCCTCTCTTATCTCTTCTGTCATTCCTAAAAATAGTAATGGTATATATATATCCATTACACTCAATCGCACTTACCATATCTGATTTTGATAGCCAGGTTTCACTAATGCTAACAATCTTAGGTCACATTGTATTCAATAAAGCAACAAACTCAACTCCTGGCATTTGTTGTATAGACATAATAAATTACGACCTAGCCTATTCTTATAATTAGATATGCAATCTAGTTGGTCTTGTTCTAGAATTTTCTCTTTTCCCTCCCCAGATATACTTAAAAGGTCCGAACCCAAAGCATATTTTTCCACTCCTTCGCCACATACCATGTTCAAAGGCATTCATATCTTTATCACATTTGTGTACCATAGCTAGCTGAACTTTCACACATATTATTCTTATTCCTCCTTTGATGGTTTAGTTTCCTGACTCTCTGCATTTGGGTGTCATACCAAGGAGTAATTTCTCCAAGTTTCTGATGCCAAATGAATTCAAGTGCAGGCCATCATTCTTATACAAATCTTTTCTGCCATCAAACACACCCCCACACATCTAAAAACTCAAATTCACATCTTATACATAGCCTGCGCATGAAATCATTTGCTATCATCGCCCTCCTTCTTAACTCAGTACTATCATATCTAGGTAATAATCCCACAATTTTTATTCTTGCACATTTCTTCCAACAGACCTTTCATATCTTCTCTCATACTATGTTTGTCACCACTTAAATTATTAGTACCTACCAGCACTACCATTTCTTTTTTGGTTTTCAATTATGTTTGTCATATTTTTAATTTTTGCTCCTGGGAAACTAGAAGTGGTGACTCCCTCGGCAAGTACAAATTTTAAAATTGAGTCACCATATCATATTACCTCTTTTTTTCTTAGTTATAAACTGACTTACCTTGTTGTTATTAATATTTTGATTTCCATGTTCAGTATTTTCCTGCCTGTTCTTGTTCTCATCCTTTTACTTATCCTGTCGAAGTTTAGACAAACATTTTTCCACCTTTTCTATGATAACTCTTTTATCTCTGTAGGTCAGTGTCCTTCTCAGCATTGCAGCAATCTTTTGGGTTACCTTCACCACCTTTGCAATATGCTCCCTAAATTTCAGTTTTCTATCAGTCATCATCCCCAGATCTCATGTCTCTCCTACTTCCTCCAGTACAGCTCCTCCAATCGAGTATGCAGCCTCCCATCAATGTATCCTAAACTTCAAGACTTTACATTTTGTTGCATTAAACCGGCAACCCCATGCATGCACCCATCTGTTTAGTTTATTCAAATTCTCTTGCAGGGCTGCCACATCTGCACTATTACTGATAACCCTTCAAACTGAATATCGACCTGCAATCCACTGACAATGTTATTGATATAAAGGTTAAGCAATGCAAGTCTCAATATTGAGTCCTGTGGAACCCCACCTGTAACCTTCTCTTCCTTGATATTGCCCCACCATACACAACTCTCTGATACCTCTCAGACAGCCAATCCTGAATCCAGTTGACTAACCCAACATCTTAACCCATGTGCTGCAACTTAAATATCAGCTTATCATGTGGCACCCTGTCCAAAAAAAAAAAAAATGGCAGTATATACCTTTCCCTCATCAACTATTCTTGTCACTTTATTATAAAAGGCAATCATATTACTAAAGTTAAAGCACCCCTTAACAAATCCTTTTTGATTCTCACAGATAACATTACCCTCATCTGCCCAACACTATATATTGTCCCTCACTAATTTCTTCAAGACCTTAATAACTAATGATGACACACAAACTGGCCTATAATTAGACACTTCCAGTCTGCTACTGCCCTTATGCAATGGCACTATCTTACCTTCATTCCATTCCTTGGGCACCTTTCCTGCTGCCAGACTTTCATTGAAAAGCCAGGTCAAAGGCACTGTCAGTTTCCTAGCACATTCTCTCAAAACTCATGGTGGTGAAATACCATCCAGTCCCACAGCTTTACTGATATCCAGAGTAGTACTCAGTATTTGGAACACACTCTCCTCTTGCATCTCTAAACCTTGAAAACTGTCATATCCCTCTAATATTAAAACCTTCTTCTCCAGGATGAAATACTCCAATAAAGTGCTCATTGAACAATCCACTGTGAACAACTCCTCTGCATCAGTCACTCTATTCCCATTTTTATCCAGCAATGCCATTCTTCCATAATCATTTCTTCTCCTACTGCCCCCATAGCTAAAAAATTCTCTAGGATTTTCTTTGGATCTTAGTGCCAATCTCTCTCATATTCCTGTTTTACCTTTCTCACCATACTAGTGAAACATCTAAGACTCTTCAAAGGACAAGACAACAACAACAACAACAACAACCATACTAGTGAGTTGAGGAAGGCAAAAGTCTAATATTATTTTGCCTTCCTGGCAAAAGTCTTATATTCTTCTTGCATATAAGACGAATATGCAAGCCTGAGTCTTATATTCTTCATGCATCTGCTCTCCACCCCTCTCCTTATATATCTCTTCCATAATCTCTTTCTCACCTGCAGTTCCTGTTTGATATTGTTTGTCATCCACTTTATACCAAATTGTGTCCACTTCTTCACTCATGGAATATAGCTTACCATTGCTGCTAACAAATATTCCTTCACAATTTCCCAAGCACTAATGATATCCTGGCCTTCCAATTCTGTCCTCCATGGAACTGCCCCAAGTTGATATCTAAGACTATTATAATCACCTGCCCTATAATTCCACATACGTTCCCTTTTCTTTGATGCTTCTACATGTCTATTCATCCTCCAAGTCAAAACCACATGGTCACTCTCTCCAACACCTGGGGGGGGGGATGCAATAAGATACAATAGATATTGGGGAAACTGACGTACAATCCCTATCTATAAAAAAGAACACAAACGACACATTAAATTTAACAATTTTGGTGAAGGTGGCCTCTCAGATCACACTCTTAACACCCCACACCAAATTGATTGGAAAAGTACTTGTTCTTTATATCATACAAATATCTGGCATGAACGGAAATTTAAAGAAGCCTGTGAAATTTTGATTAACCACCCTAATCTTAGCAATAATGGTGGCATAAAAATCCCAAGAATTTGGATGGCACACATTCAGCCCACTTAGTTTTCCAGAAAATCCTGACTTTAGGGCTGTAAGCAAATTTTCAGCTTTTATTGGCCACCATCCCATACTGGTTTGTTGTAATTTATATGTATACTTATATTAGATTTTTTTTTTGTGTGAACATGTTGACCTTAATGTGAAGGTTGAAACGTTGAGTTTTTATTTTGGTTTATTAAACTCAAGTTTTACTCTAACGCAGTAGTTGTTCCATAATTTTCCTGATGTATTTAGTTTAGAAATTTCTTATAGAGAATCAGATTCATTATTACTCATGTATAATAATATAGGTATTATAACAATTCACAGGAAAACACAAGTAAATAAGTAACTAATATTTATTTAAAGCCATATATTTCATCCTGAATATTACAGGCCATCATCAATGGCAATGTTATTAACTAACATTGCCATTGATGACAGGGTACATGTGGAATTATCAGGCTGGTAAGTATGACAAGCTTAGGAGTTTGATTGGTTCAGTGCCATGGCATGTAAAACTGCAAGGGCTGGATGTTGATAGTGCATGGGAGGCGGTTAAGAAGTGTTTGCAGAAGGCAATGGCTGACTGTATACCTAGAGTCCGAATAATAAATCAAGTGGGGATTAAATGGATGAATAACACCATTAAGCTTGAGCTGCAAAAAAAAGAAACAACTGTGGAGGGAATTTAAGGAGAAAGGTGACCTGCAGGCACATGAACGGTATAAAGCCCAGGCCAGAAGGGTAACAAGTGTGGTAAGAAAAGCAAAAGCGGATTATGAAAGAACATTAGCCATGCAGGCTAAAGAGAATCCCAAACAGTTTTTTCGATATATTGCAAGTAAAAGAAAAAATGTATATGGTAGATTGATTTTAAAGAATGCCGATGGTAAGGAAGTAACCGAATCATTGATATAATAGAATTACTGAGTGAGCACTTTGCAAGAGTATATCATCCAGGTGGTGATATTGCAGAAATCGAAGAACCAACAGCTTATACGAGAATTGTGGTGAATGAAGTGGAAATGAATAGTCTATTACAAAACCTCAATGTCAATTCATCTGCGGGATTGGATGGTATACCAGCTCGTGTCATACGAGAAGCAGCTAAAGAATTGTCAGTGCCGTTGACCATTTTGTTTAATTTGAGTCTCGTGTTTGGGTTAGTCCCAAGGGGGTGGAAAGAGGGGAAAATAGTTCCACTGCATAAAGGAGGTTCCAAGACTGCTGTTGAAAATTACCGGCCGATCAGCATATCAGGAATTGTTGTCAAGGTTTTGGAGAAAATAGTCAAGAGGAAAATACAAGATTGGATAGATGAAAATGGGACTCTGTATGGGGGACAGCATGATTTTGTGAAGCGTAGATCATGCCTCAGTAATTTGCTCACGTTCTATAACACAGTGACGGCTGAACTGAATAAGGGTAACGGGTTTACAGTGATTTTACTGGACCTTGCTAAAGCCTTTGATATGAGAATGTGTATGGGGTTGGTGAGATGGATAGGAGGGTGGTTGATGGAGAGATATCAGAAAGTGGTTTATTCGGTTTATTTATGGTTTACATAAGTATGACAAGCTTAGGAGTTTGATTGGTTCAGTGCAAGGGCTGGATGTTGATAGTGCATGGGAGGCAGTTAAGAAGTGTTTGGATGAAGCAATGGCTGACTATATACTTAGAGTCCGAATAATAAATCAAGTAGGGGTTAAATGGGTGAATAACGCCATTAAGCTTGAGCTGCAAAAAAAGAAACAACTATGGAGGGAATTTAAGGAGAAAGGTGACCGGCAGGCACATGAACGGTATAAAGCCCAGGCCAGAAGGGTAACAAGTGTGGTAAAAAAAGCAAAAAAGGATTACGAAAGAACATTGGCCATGTAGGCTAAAGAGAATCCTAAACAGTTTTTTCGATATGTTGCAAGTAAAAGAAAAAATGTATATGGCAGAATGATTTTAAAGAATGCCGATGGTAGGGAGGTAACCGAATCAGTTGATATAGTTGAATTACTGAGCGAGCACTTTGCAAGAATATATCTTCCAGGTGGTGATATTGCAGAAATGAATGAACCAATAGATTATATGGGAATGGTGGTGAATGAAGTGGAGGTGAGTAGTCTATTGCAAAACCTCAATGTCAATACATCTGTGGGATTGGATGGTATACCAGCTCATGTCGTACATGAAGCAGCTAAAGAATTGTCAGTACCCTTGACCATGTTGTTTAATTTGAGTCTCGGGTCTGGGTTAGTCCCGAGGGAGGTGTAAAGAGGGGAAAATAGTTCCACTGCATAAAGGAGGTTCCAAGACTGCTGTTGTAAATTACCAACCAATTAGCATATCAGGAATTGTTGTCAAGGTCTTTGAGAAATTAGTCAAGAGAATAATACAGGATTGGATAGATGAAAATGGGATACTGTATGGGGGACAACATGGTTTTGTGTATGGTAGATCATGCCTCAGTAACTTGCTTACGTTTTATAACACAGTGACGGCTGAACTGGATAAGGGTAATGGGTTTACAGTGATACTGCTGGACCCTGGCTAAGGCATTTGACAGGATACCACATGGAATTCTAATCCGTAAACTACAACACATGGGAATGGATATAGGGTTGGTTAGATGGATAGGTGGGTGGTTGATGAAGAGATACCAGAGAGTGGTTTATTCAGGAGTGGAGCCCAAAAGACGGCTTGTGACTAGTGGTGTGCCGCAGGGTTCTGTTCTTGGACCACTGCTGTTCAATTTGTTCATTAACGATATAGGAAAGGATCTGAGAGGAAGTGTTCACTTGTTTGCTGATGATGCAAAGTTGGGTAGAGCAATTGTGGGTGCACAGGATGTCAAAATTTTGCAGGATGATTTGGATAGTTTGGAGAACTGGGCTAGGGAAAATGGATGTCAATTTAGTATGGCAAAGTGTAAGATTATGCATTTTGGAGTGAAAAGATTAGCAGCAGTATATCACATTGGTGGAACCATATTTCAGGAGATTGATGAGGCCAGGGATTTGGGAGTGTTGGTGGATAGGGAGTTGAAGTTTAGGGGGCACATTGCAAAAGTGGCTAAATCAGCTCATCAAATCACTTGGTTGCTCAAAATACAAGCAGAGACAAACAAGTTATTGTTCCTCTATATCGAGCCTTGATAAGACCCCATCTAGACTACTGTGTCCAGATATGGGCGCCAGGGTTTCTTCTTGATGGGAAGGAGGTGGAGAGAATCCAGAGACGAGTGACCAAGATAATAGCAGGACTATGGAATGAACCTTATGAGAACAGGTTGAAGATTTGTGGGCTGCAGAAATTGGTTGATAGGTGGTAAAGGGGTGATATGATTGAGACATTCAAATTACTGAAGGGTTTCTATAAGATTGATTCAGAAGATATTTTTGAGAATAGGACTGGTAGTGGAACGACTAGGGCCATCCGTGGAAGCTTGGTAAGAGTGTGGTTAGCAAGGGTGTTAGAGCTAGGTTTTTTACTTGGAGAGTGGTAAATGAGTGGAATATGCTGCCAGAGTTTGTTGTGGGTGCCATGACTGTAAATGAGTTCAAGGTGAAGTATGATAGATACTGTGTGAATGTTGAATAGTTGTTCTTGACGTGATGGTAGGCCTCCCTCGATGAGTCTAAGGACTCCTTGGAGCTGCTCGTAATAATAATAACAAGGTAGAACACAAACAATGAATTGATTTGAAATAGTGAGAGCTGTGATGTTATATGTAAAAACACAAAGGTATAACTGAGAAAATATCATATTATTAGTTATTAATTAACTATGTTTAAAAAAAAAGAAACTTTAATGATGAAACACTGTATTCTGTTTCAAGGAAGCCTGAGAAATTTTGATTAACCATACTAATAACAACAGGACAGTCTCCTCAGGCATAGCACATCACTTTTCTACTTCCAACCATGTAATTGATTGGGAAAATAGCTCTATGCCGTATTTAAATTATGATTACGGTTACAGAATTTTCAAGGAAGCGGCAGTGGTATTAAGAACGGTAACAACCTCAACAGAAATCAGGGTGCCATACTGAAAGATATATGGAAAAACTTAATCAACTCACTCAGTTTAACGGAACTACAATATGCGAAAATTCATGTAATGCATGTTCATACAACAGGTATTCATGATACTGACTGAAGCTTCTCAACACATGCACGCATTGTCACGCATATGTTCAAACTTAACTGCCTAACAGTTAGCAACGTTTCTATATTCTCTCATATTTTTTTGTATGTACCATTCAAGCCTTGACAAAGCTAGACAGTTTTGAAAAAAAAAAGTCTCGTTTTTTTAACCATACTAATGTAAACAATACTGGTGGCATAAAAATACCAAGGATTTGGATTGCACACATTCAGCCCACAACATAGGTTCTTTCAAGTTCTTCAGGAAAACCTTACTTTTGGACTCTAAGCAATAATTTCAGCTATTATTGGCTACCATCTACTGTTTTTGTTTTAATCCTGTGAGTAATTATTCAAGAGCTCATTTCTCTCTAGCTTAATATATCTCTTAATGATTTATAACCAAATAACAGGACTAGCTTTGAGTTATTATTATTATTTTTTCTAACCTGATCTCAGGCCAATAGTGTTAATGGTTGACTAAATTAGTATGACTTTAGCATATTATGTTGATTGTTTCATTGTATATACTCCAGATGATGGCTTGATATGAAGTTCAAAATGTCGAGTGATTATTTTGGCTTATATTAAACTGAAGTTTTACTATAACACGGTAGTTGTTTATATATATATTTTTAATAATGGAAACATTGTATTATTAGTTATTAATTAACTGTATTTTAAAAAAAAAACATTTAATGATGTGTGATTAGAATAAGACTCTCTCTCCCATATCTTGGATAGTGAGAAGCAGTTATTACATTTTAAGTTCGGATGGTGAAGTAAGGTTTCCGTGTTTTCTTTAAATAAATGTCCAAATTTATAGCAACACAGATGAAGTAAGCATGTTTCAGACCATAGGATATTGTGGTATGTATCTAATCTGTGCTGTGCCAAGCCAGATTTCTCAGATTTCTTGTTGTTAATATAAGATTGATGCTCTTGTATTCTCTTGTTCTTTGTGACTGTCATCAATCTTACTTCAGACACACTGGATGCTCACTGGACTTGGTAGACACCAGGAAGAGCCAGAGGAGAGCATTTATCTTTGAAAAATGGAAACCATGATGATAATTTGTTTATAGGAAGAAAATTAGCCACTAAATTGTATTCCTTAAGAATTCTGGCAATTAGTTCGGAGTTGCCAGAAATGTATGTGATAGTGACTTGACGTATTGTTTCCTTGTTATTTAATTTAAGATTATAGGAATCAAAAAGGCATTGTGTGGTCCTTTCTGAGAAGCCATTGAGTTTCATACATCGGTTGATACTTAAACATTCTTGTTGTAATTCTTGAGACATAGAACATATAGTGTGAGCATGTCATGCTAAAGTTTTGATAATTCCAGTCTTCTGTGACTAGATTGATGCCAAATATAGCATCCAGTGAAAGTAGGCTTTTTTTTTATAAATGGAAGTAATTAATTCACCTGATGCTGAGCAAAGGAGTAGAATATCTAAGAAGGATAATTTTTTGTCTTTTTCTATTTCCACAGTAAATTTAATTCATAGATATAGATTGTTTATATTAAATAATAAAAGTAGGTAATGTTTCTTCATTATGGAGCCAGATCACAAAAATGTCATGTATATAACAAACCCAAAATGAAGGCTGAAGGTATATGGATGAGAACAGGATGTCTTCTAAATGTTCTAAATAGAGGTTTGCAAGAGAGAGAGAGAGAATGGACTTCCCATGACAATGCCTTCGACTTGACTGTAAAACTTATTTCGATAAAAAAAAATATATCCAGAGAATATCGAAGCTAACCATTAGATCAGTGGATTATAGGGAAATGATTTGCACTTTATTTAGAAAATTATATGTTTTTTTTTATGATGAAGCTGCAATTACTAATTTCAGCTTTTAATAAATGTGTTCAAAATTTGGCTATGCGATAAGTAGGCAAACCTATACAGCCAGCAGTTGGATGAATAAGAATGCCTTCCTTATGTATCTTAGGTAGACCATTAGAACTGAGGGATTCTAGCAAAATAAGTTTTAAGTTATTCTGTGGTGTCTCCATCTAGGCTTACAACTTCATCCAGTAGTGAGTTTAATTTTCCCAGTTGTCTGGTCATGTGACTGCGACCCAATTCTATTATGTCAATCTATCACATTAAAAAAAAAAAAAAAGAGATAGAGAGATTTCTTTTCTAATTTGCACTATTCATAACTACTGTGGTTTTCTCATTGTCAACTTTAGTAATAATAAGAAAACGGTTACATCTTAAAGACAGTAAAGCTTTCATTTCAGCTGAAGAGATGTTTGTAGGGGGAAGCTTTGATTTCAGTAGCACAGATGAAACTTCCAAATGAAGTTTATTAGCATCCTCACTAAAGAGTAAATAAGTTCTGTTCATTGTTAAAAAGGAAATATAAGTAAGGTATCCTTTTAGGACCTATGACAAATTCATTGTCTTCTACTCCTCCACTCATCACTTCGATTTATCAAACACCTACTTTCACTGGATGCTACATTTGACATCAAATGTAGCATCCAGTGAAAGTACTCAATCTACTCACAACTCCCAGAAGACCGGAATTATCAAAACTTTAGCATGACATGCTCACACTATATGTTCTATGTCTCAAGAATTATAGCAAGAACGTTTAAACACATCAACCGATGTATGAAACTCAATGGCTTCTCAGAAAGGACCACACAATGCTTTTTTGATTCCTTTAATCCTAGCTTAAATAACAAGGAAACAATATGTCAAAGTCCTTGTCATATACATTTCTGGAATCTCAAATTGCTAGAATTCTTAAGAGATACATTTAGTGGCTAATTTTCTTCCTATAAACAAATTATCATCATGGTTTCGATTTTCCAAAGATAAATGCTTCCATCTGGCTCTTCCTGGTGTCTACCAAGTTCCTTGTGACTGTCATCAGTCTTACATCAATAAAAAATCTGAGAAATCTGGCATGACATAGCACAGATTAGATACGGACCACAATATCCTATGATCTGAAAAGCTCTTACCTCATCTGTGTTGCTATAAATTTGAATGTTTAGCACTGAGGTCTTACTTCACTGTCCAAACTTAAATCAGAACGACTGCCTCTTACTATCTATGTTATGGGAGAGTCTTATTCTAATTACACATCATTAAAGTTTTTTTAATGCAGTTAACAACTAATAATACATTTTGTCAGTTACATGTTTGCATTGTTTTATGTATAACATCATGTGCTCATTGTTTCAAATCAATCCACTGTTTACATTCTACTTTGTAATTCAGGCCGAAACATATGGCTTAAATAAATATATACTTATTTCCTTGAGTTTTGGTGTAAATTGAAGAAACTTCATGGCATAAGTATCTTTTAAAGAACATGTATAATAACAGCAAGTTAAATTCAAAAAAGTTGATACTTGGCAATTTCTTTCACAATTTTCAGATATTAATAATTTAACATTCATTAATCAAATTTAATTAATGAAACAGTCTTACACCAGTGCTAATTTTTGCATCATTATTGTAGTCAATGGTTTAAATCTGATGTATATAAATGTGTGTGTGTGTGTGTGTGTGCTCAAATGCACAAATGGTGCTCCCCCCCATTAGTAGGTATTTACCTAGATATTAAATGAATGAAGATGGACTGGCAATTTGGGATTTAGCTGACCAAATTATATTCTGTATTGGCTTAAACCAAAAGACAGTGACAGATAAAATGTCATGCCAGCTGGATATACTATCTATCTTCTGTCTTGATTTATGCTCACACACAGACCCACACTGTGTAGGCTTTCGAAACTGAAATCCCTACGGAATAGGTTGGTCATTCCTTATTCCAGGAGTGTCTTATGCCTGTAAAAGTGTGTGCTCATGGGGGCCGGTTTGCCTGTTCTGAGGAATGAAAAACCCTCCACTCAATATGAGACTGGCTAACTCACCTTTAGTCAAAAGAGACCAGATAAAGGTTCTTCACATGGAAGGGAATCAAACCCAGGTCTTTCCGACCAAAGGGCTTCGCCTATACCAACTGAGCTACGGAGGCTCTTGGATATACTATAAATTATAATTTCTTGGCATTGTTAATTTATAGTATAACCAAGTTGTAAAACTTCCAACAACTAACTCTAATCCAGAGTATTTTAATAATAAGGTGTGACACCTTTTAGCTACTCATATATAGAAATATGACTACTGCATTACTTCAACCTTGGTATCACCTCTGGCTCCCACTGATGAAATCTCAATAAAGGTCGAAACCAGTCTGGGTAGTGACCCCAGACTGGTTTTGAGTTCATGACATATTTTCCGAACAAAAAACGCACCGGTTTCCGAACAGGCAAACCGGTAACCGAGTGCTCCGGGGGATGAGATGTGAGGTGGGACAGCTTCAACTCAGTGCAGACACCTGCTCAACTATGCAGTGTATTTTCTTGATTTTCTTTGTGTTTTATTGTTTTTTCATAAATTACAACTCTCCTCTGTATAGTTAAAGTGAAGTTAAATTTTCATCTATATTTTGTCTATTTATTGTGTTTATTCTTTTTGTGTAAGATTTTATGTATTTTCATTGTTTTTGTATATGATTTTATGCATGAAGTACTATTATAAAGGTTTAAATAAGCAATCATCTAGGTTTTGGGAACGGATTAAACCATTTTACATTAATTCTTATGGGAAAATAGTTTCAGTTTTCAAACAAATCAGTTCCCGAACAGCTTTTAGGAAAGAATTATATTCGACAACCGAGGTTCCACTGTAATTAGAATTCAAACACTTCGGTGCAGCTCAGCTTCAATTTTGATGTTTGTGATATCCTTATGGACATGTATACTTCTGCATTACTTCAATCTTGGTATCACTTCTGCATCTGGCTTCCACTGATGAGACCATAATAAAGGTTGAAACTAGTCTGGGTAGTGGGCCTTCCCATAATGCATAGCATTATACATGTCCGTAAGGATATGTACTTTGCATTATGGGATACTAAGGCAAGTGATGTGAAGTCATTAGACTCTATATACAAATTGTCCAGTCCTAAAAATACTTCAGGTTCAAACTTTGTTTGCTTACACTTGGATAAAGGATCAAACCAAGAATATAATTTCTTGGCATCTTTAATTTATAAAAATGGAGACTTGGACAATTGGACTTTTTTATGCTTGTGGCTGCAGGTAGCAATGACATGAAGGAAAAGTTGGTCCATATTGGAGATCTAAAGTCAAATAAATGTCACATATATCGAAATGTGTTAGGAAAATTTGGAGAAAAGAGCAAATCTAATAATAATGGTAAGTACCTGTTGATCTTTTTTTTTTTCAGAACAACAGATTAATCATCATTAATACCATGTTCAAACATAAAGATGTACACAAATTTACACAGAGAAAAGGCACAAGAAATAAGTCCCAAATGACTATGTTATTGTTGCTAGAGATATCTACATGCTCTTTCAGGAACAAGAACATATGGAGGATTTGAAATAGGAAGTAACTGGATGAAGCTGCAAGTTGCAGCTTTCTCAAACACTACTCATTTCAGCTTTCCTAATTATATGCACTTTGACTCATTCTGACTCAAAGGCAAGATGTTTGCATATGTTCGGTCTGGTATATTGTGTCAAAGAGTATCCAACTTAGAATATCCCAATTTTGATCTCCTTTGTTTGGCTGAAAATTTCTCTACCACATTATGCCAAATTCATCTGCTGTCTCTATTGCTCCCCTGGTGCCACTAATCAATTCTGAACCTTTTGATTTCCTCTTTCTAAATGTCGATTATCTTCACTACAACTTTCCCAACAGCAAAGTCATCTTCCTTGGAGATTTTAATGTTCACAATGCCAACTGGTTTTTCTCTTCCAACTACATAGATCAGGCAGGTAGAGACATTTGCTGTTGCTAATGACCTTATGCAAATAGTTCATGTGCCCACTCGAATATCAGATAACCCTGATTATTCTCCAAATACCCTGGGTCCCTTCCTTACTAATGACTCTTCTAACTGCCCTTTAGGCAGTTAGTTCAGACCATAATCTAGTACTTCTTCTCCCAAGGAACCATATGCACGCAGCCACTCCTGCCAGTGTGTTGTATGACACTATAAGAATGCCCAGTTGGATGATCTTTGCCACTTGAACTTCTATGCTTCATTTCCTTGGTTGGGTTACTGTTTCCAACTTTTCACTGAAATAATCCTCACAGGTATGAAAACATTTATTCCCCATTCCACTCTGCATGCTCCAAAAGGTGCACCAAGGCTGTGCAAGTTAAGAATTGAGCATACTGTAACTGGCTTTCATCCAGAACTCCACCATCCTTTACTGCTTATACTAAAGTATGTAAGAGCTACAAGAAAATGATCATTTCATCCAAAAAAGGATTTTAAAACAGCTAAAAGCATGAAACTTGCAACCTGTCCAAATGAAAATCATGCCTTCTGGTCTTTTACCAAAGCCATGAGCCATAACTTCTGTCCATTGCTGCTCCTGCCCATTATGCTCAGATGGTTTGATTGCATCATCACCCATAGAAAAGCCAACCTCCTGGCTTCTTACATTTTCTCTGATTCTTGTATGGTTGATCCTGGCAAATGCTCCTAACTGTTCTAAACATTCACTACACAATGCTCTCCTTGACCTTTTGCCAGAAAGAAATAAGAATTCTCTTCAAATTAGACACAAAGAAGTCTCCTGATCCTTGATGGATGGCATTTCTCCAATTGTCCTAAAAGTGTGTGCTCCAGAGTTAACTCCCATTCTGTGTCACTTTTTTGCACTTTCACATTCCGCTGGTATCTATCCCACAGAATGGAAATTAGCTAACATACATTCTATTCCCTAAGAGGGATGACAAATCATTACTAACAAACTATCGCCCAATTTCTATTAGCTCAGTTCTCTCTAAAGTAGTGGAGAGAAGCACCAACATTCAACTCCTATGCCACCTTGAAAGTGCTCAACTAATAAATGATCACCAGTATGGATTCTGTTACTGCTGATCAACAGGAGATCTGCTTACCTATGTCACCTCATATCTAAACAAACACCATGCAGACATGTGGTGAGTCTCAGGTGGTCACTCTTGATATTATCAAGGCTTTAGAGTCTGGCAAGAGAGAGTATTAAGTAAGATGCCATCATTTGGCCTATCCCATAACTTCTGCAATTAGATTCCAGCTTTCTGACTGGACACATGCACGCACACACACTACGTGTCATGGTTGATGGTTCCTTATTCTCTGGCTATGCAACTAATGTGGGGTTCCACTGGGGCTCTGTTCTTTCACTCACTCTCTTGATTCAATATATCAATGATCTATTTCAGCTGAACACAAATCCAAAACACATCTTTGCTCACAACAGCACACTACATTCCTCATTTGACAAACCATGTGCTACAGATACCACCACAATCTTCAGAACGGTAGTCTCTACTATCTTGAATTATTTTTGCCAAATCATTCTTCAGTGAGGTTCAGACAATCTTGTCAGTTTCAATGCTAGCAAAACACAATATCCCTTTTGGTCAAGGTGCTACTTTATCTGAACAGCTATTAACATTATACAAATCTCAAATCCATCCATCCATTGAATTCTCACACCTGGGCTGGTGCCCCTAAATACCCCTGGTGTCCATAAAAATACTTGACTCAACACAGAAGAGAGCAATTAGGTTGATTAATGACCCATCTCTCACCAATCCCTCCCCCACTCTCACACAGACATTCAGTCTCTGCTGTTCAAATTTTC
Organism: Typopeltis vanoorti; assembly: GCF_054136105.1. Taxonomy (NCBI): domain Eukaryota; kingdom Metazoa; phylum Arthropoda; class Arachnida; order Uropygi; family Thelyphonidae; genus Typopeltis; species Typopeltis vanoorti. Next base: position 43,326,010 of record NC_143561.1, on the reverse strand, counting down.
TTTAAATACTACCATGGCCATAGTATTCTATAAATACTGTGAGGTTCATCTGAACTGGCATCAATAATCCCTCTATCCCTTGTTAGAGCAACTACTCAACACCCCCTTCACAGTTTAACTCCAAATCTACAGAACAAATGTATCCTCCTCCTTATTTATTCCCTCTACTGTTGTCCTCTGGAACAGTCTCCCATCTTATGTGTTTCTCACAGAATACAATCTACACGCTCTTCAATGTGAACATGTTATTCTCACCCATCCACGGTACTAACATACTATAGGATACTCAACCTCTCGTGTTAGTTTTGACCAGGAAAGAAATGAATATCATATTGAAAAGGAAAATATAGGTTTAAAAACAATAATCAAACCTGTTTCATATTTTCTTCAATGATATTTGTATATTTGAGTGTACAGCTCACTTTTGATAGCTACACTACTTTGATTCTTTTTTAAAACTTATATTTTTATACTGTGCAAAGGTAGCTGGGACCAAGTTATTGTTATCATTATTACGGGCAACTCCAAGGAGTCTTTAGATTCATTCAAGGGAGGCCCTAAAATCATGTCAAGAACTATTCAGCATTTGCACAGTATCTATCTTTAAACTCATTCACAGTCATGGCAACTCATTGCACTCATTCATCACTCTCCAAGTAAAAAAACTAGTTCTAATACATACAAAGCGCCTCCATTGTGCAATTGGAAGAACAACAGTACGTTGTGCCTTTCAATTGGAAAAGGCCTAAGTTCGATTCTCATCATGATGGGAGGAATCTTTATATGGACGTTTTCAATCGAAGGTAAGTTAGCCGATCTCATACAGAGGTAGCAGAGTTTTTTCTCCCAGAAACTCAGGTTTTTCATCCCTCATACAGACAAATTGGCCCTTCAGAACACACGCAATTTACAGACAAAAAAATACTAGCTGTGGTGGTGGTGGTCAGTAGATGGCACTGATGTTGATGATTAGTAGTAGAGGTTCGGTGTAGTGGTGGAGACGGAGAGTTGAACAGTGGGTGTCCTCCCGCACTGAGTGATAATAATAACATCCTTACTAACTACACTTTTGCTCAGTTTCCATGGATGGCCCTAGTTCTCCCACCACCACACACCTGTTCTGAAAAATTTCCTCTGAATTAATCTTTAAAAACCCCTCTGTAATTGGAACGTCTCAATCATATTACCGCCTATCAGCCAGTTTTTGTAACCCACAAAACTTCAACCTGTTCTTGTAAGATTCATTCCATGGCCCTGCTAAGGTCTTTGACACTCTCATCTGCCACCTCCCCCATCACCAAGAAACCCTGGCACTCAGATCTGCGCACAGTAGTCAAGATGGGGTCTTATCAAGGCTTGGTAAAGAGGAACAATAACCTGCTTGTCAAAGTATTCTTCAGTAACCAAGTGATCTGATAAGCTGCTTTAGCTACTTTTGCTATGTGCCCCCGTAACTTTAACTCCCTGTCCACTAACACTCCTAAGTTTCTGGCTTTGTCAATTTCCTGAAGTATGGTTCCACCAATGTGGTATACTGCTGATAATCTTTTCACCCTAAAATGCATAACCTTACACTGCCACATTAAACTGGCATTCGTTCTCCTTAGCCCAGTCTCCCACTCTATCCAAATCATCCTGCAAAATTTTGACATCATGTGTATTAACTTTTTTTTATTATTATTATTATTATCCCATGGTATTATTACACCAGACCATAGAGGTCAAATTCATGTATTTTATTCAGCACCTTTTCTGGGCTGTTATAAAGTTCACATTTAGAAATATTCATATTTCTAAATGTGAACTAATTAATATTTCTAAATTGATATTTAGAAATATCAATTTAGTAAATGTATTGTGAATGCTTCCTTGATGGTACAGATTTTGCAGATGGGGAAGACTTTTATGCCATTGCTAAACTTGGTTGGTTTTTATGTGGCTAGTCTTGAGGCGAGAGATCATGGTAGTGGCACAGCGATTAAACTTGGAGTTGATGGTAGCTCCTGGTTTTTCTGCTGAATACCAGTGGTGAGTCATGTTCTGGAGAATCATTCCTTTTATGTTTTCTTTTTTGAATATTTTTAAAAGATCAAACTCTGTGTATTAATTTGTGTGTTAATCTGTATTAACTATTGTTCTACCCAACTTTGCATCATCAGCAAATAACTGAAGAGTTCCTCTTAGATCCTTTCCTATATCATTAACAAACAAATTAAATAGGGAAAGAAAAGATTAGCAAAACAGTGTTTGGTGTCAGGATTGTAGAAAAAAAGATCTGGAAGAAAATCAAGATCTTGGCAGACTATGCAGTGATTAGTGCTTAATAAAACTGAAATATAAGATCTGGCAGTACTTTAGTCTTGAACATATGATTATATGAACAGACTAATTTGGAAATAGGTCAATTCCCATTCTCCCTCCCCACCCCACCCCCCCAAAAATAGAATCTCATAATAACCTGTACAGCAAGACTGAATAAAAAAAAAAAGCAGATTAGGGTAATGCTAGTTCATAATGAATCAAACAGAATACATCAGAAGTGCATTATCTTCTAAAAGAACATACTGCTTACTGGATTACAGAAAATTTTCCCACTAACTCACAAAAGAAAAAATTTTACAAATTACTTGGTGGGGGGGGGGACTTCTTGGCCCAAACTAATCATTGAGAGGCACTGAAACTCTTTAACTATAAACCATTCTGGATATTTGTAATCCAAAAAATTTACAAATTCAGTCCTTTCCCCATTTTTTATCCAACAGTTAACAGTGTGATGGAAAGTCCTACCAATTATACTCTTAAAAGACAGTTGATAAAATCACTCTCATCTCATCCCCTCTACAGACAATTCCCATTCCTTTCTAAAAAATTTATTTCATTTCAGTAAAGCTTAAGAATTCAGACATCACACTTGTTGCTTTGATATTACATCCCTGCTTACTAATGTACCACCTAAAGATACTCTTGATCTTGCTAAGTGTCACCCCCCCCAACATTTATAAATTATTCTAAGTTATTGTTTATGCTGATTAGTTTATGCCAAAGTAGAATTTCGAATTCCACCTTGACAAGTTTTAGAGTGAAATGAGTGCCAGTTAAGAGAATCATAAATGCAAGGAAAATGCAGAGATTGAGTGACTTAGTGTAGCAATAATCATCATCAATTTCCTGATATATATATATTATTATTATTATTATTATTATTCAGGCCTCCAAGGAGTCAAAAGACTCATCGAGGGAGGTCCTTCCTAAGACATAAAGTCTGTCAAGACTCACTGAGGGGAGGTCTCCCCCTGAGAAACACAAAGTCTATCATACCACTCTTTAAACTCACTGACCGTTCTCGCTCCCACCACTCCATCAGGCAATGCATTCCACGGCTCAACCACCCTCCACACAAAGAAACCACTCCTTACCCTCTTGCTCACAGTTTCCTTTCGTAACTTCCAGGGATGGCCTCTTGTCATCACTCCTTCCCGCTGATCAACCAAGCGAAAGAACTCCCCAGTGTCAACCCTGTAACCACCTCTCAACAGTTTAAAAGTCTCAATCATATCACCTCTCCTTCTTCTATCCACCAAACTCTGCAGTCCACATTCTCTCAGCCGATCCTCATAACTATCCTTGTACAGTCCTGAAACCATCTTTGTCATCCGTCTTTGTATCCTTTCCACAGTTAATTTATCCCCTTCAAATCCTGGGGACCAAATCTGAGAACAGTAGTCCAAGTGTGGTCTGATCAGAGACTTATACAACGGAATGATAACCCTCTTATCTCTGCAGGTCAGTGTCCTTCTCATAATAGCAGCAATCCTCTGTGTTACCTTCACCACCTTTGCAATATGTCCCCTAAACTTCAGGTTTCTATCAATCATCAACCCCAGATCTCTTGTCTCCCCTACTTCCTCCAGTATAACTCCTCCCATAGAGTATGCAGCATCCCATCGATGTTTCCCAAACCTCAAGACCTTACATTTTGCTGCATTAAACTGACACCCCCATTCATTTGCCCATCTATCTAGCTTATTTAAATCCTCTTGCAGGGCTACCACATCTGTACTATTACTAATAATCCTTCCCAGCTTCGCATCATCTGCAAACAACTGAATATCCCCCTGCAATCCACTGGCTATGTCATTGATATAAAGGTTAAACAATATAGGTCCTAGTACTGAGCCCTGTGGGACCCCACTTGTAACCCTCTGCCTCCTGGAAACTGCTCCACCATACACAACTCTCTGATACCTATCAGACAGCCAATCCTGAATCCAGTTGACCAATCTGACATCCAGACCCATGTGCTGCAACTTAAATATCAGCTTATCATGTGGCACCCTGTCAAATGCCTTTGCCAAGTCTAAGAAAATTGCAGTATATGCCTTTCCCTCATCTAATGTTCTTGTAACTTTATTATAAAAGGCTAGCATATTGCTAAAACAAGAGCGTCCTTTCACAAATCCATGTTGATTCTCACAGATAACATTACCCTCATCTGCCCAATGCTGTACACGGTCCCTCACTACTTTCTTCAAGATCTTAACAACTACTGATGACACACAGACTGGCCTATAATTAGACACTTCCAGTCTGTTACCACCCTTATGCAATGGCACTATCTTACCTTCCTTCCATTCCCTGGGCACCTTTGCCAAAGCCAGACTTTCATTGAAAAGCCACGTTAAAGGTACTGTCAATTCCCTAGCACATTCTCTCAAAACTCGTGGCGAAATACCATCCAGTCCCACAGCTTTACTGACATCCAGAGTACTCAGTATCTGAAACACACTCTCCTCCTGTACCTCCAGACCTCGTACCAGTCCTATCCCTCTAGCATTAAAACTGACTCCTCTAGGATGAAATACTTCAATAAAGTGTTCATTGAACAATTCCACTATGTCCTCTGCATCAGTCACTCTATTCCCATTTTTATCCCACAATATCATTCTTCCACAGTCATTTCTCCTCCTACTGGCCACATAGCTAAAAAATTCCCTAGGATTTTCTTTGGATCTTAGGGCCAATCTCCTCTCATATTCCAGTTTCGTTTTCCTTACCACACTAGTCACTCTTCTGGCCTGTGTCTTATATTCCTCATGCATCTCTTCACCTATCTCCTTATATCTCTTCCATAGCCTCTTTTTCGCATGCAATTCCTGTTTAATATTGTTTGTCATCCACTTTACTCCAAATTGCATCCTCTTCTTCACTCGTGGTATACAACTTACCATTGCCGATAACAAATATTCTTTCACAATTTCCCACGCACTGGTGATATCCCGGCCTTCCAATTCCTCCCTCCATGAAACTTCCCGAAGTTGACGTCTAAGACTATTATAATCACCTGCCTTATAATTTCACATAAGTTCCCGTCTCTTTGATACTCCTGCATGTCTATTCATTTTCCAAATCAACACCATATGGTCACTCTCTCCAACTGGTGGGAGAGACGTCAACTCAATTATTATCAACTCTTCTGATGCTATAACCAAATCCAAAATTTTTGAACCTCTTGTTCCCTCTGTTACATGTTGCCTAAGACATTTGTCCCTCAAGAATTCTAGAAATTCCATTCCCCTATTGCTACATGCATCTTCCTCTCTCCAATTAATACTACTGAAGTTATGAGAGAATATATATATATATATATATATTCTCTCAAGGAATATTGAAGCCACTATGACAGCACTACATGATTAAGTTTACATTACTTTAATCTCTTATTAACATTTTCCCTCCAAATTAGTCTATTACTTGTCAGCACTTCTTACTATATCAATCCAGTTAGATCTTGGTCTTCCTCTGGGTCTTTTTTCCTGCCATCAAGCACCTGTTTTGCTGACCTTTCCTCTTCCATTTTATTTAAGTGACCATACCTCCTTAGATTAGCACTGCTCACACATTCTTTCATGCAAACAAGGCTAAGTTCCTTCCTAATGTCTTTATTTTTAATATGATTTTGCCATTGATACTATCTGTTCAAGCCCTTAATTTTTCTATATCAGAGTGATAAGTGCTTAATCTTGATCAAGTTCTTCATTTCTAACCCAAGTCTCAAGATCCATAACTTCAAACTGGTTTGAAATTGTCTTGTATAATGCTAGTTTGGTGTTTTTTTGCTAATTTCTCACATATTCTATATAAATTTATTCACCTAGTTCCCTGCTATACCAGTTTTTCTTATTCTGTTGTCTATTTCCAGATTTAACTTACCATCTTCATAAAAAAACTGGGCCTAAATATCTGAAATATTTTACTTGTTCTATAGGCTTTCCATTGATTAAAACAATGAAAATAGGTTTTAGTTTTTTATTGCAGATTTTCATGTGCCAAATTTGTTACAGCTATTATACTATTTAGTTAGAGAATCCTTGGACTTGCACTGGATGTGTTTAGGAGTACATCATCTGCATAAAGCAAAGAGCTAAGTTTAATATCTCCAATTCCATTATTAAGTTTAATGCCACTTTCTTTCATAATGTGCATCCTTGTCTTACACCTGATTTTACATCAAACCACATTCCTGTATTTCCTTCAATTCTAACTGCTGACTTATAACTTAAATATAGATTATGAATTGCTTTGTATGTTCCATTTACTCGATACAACTGCAGTGCTTTGAAAAGCTTTTACCTGTACATCTTGTTGTACATCTTTTCCAGATTAACAATACTTAAGTACAGATTCTTGTCCTACTCCTATGATTTCTCTTATATAACTATTTGTCATAAAGGAAAATCTGATCCTGACAACCTCTATTTGGTTTGAACCCAGCTTTATCTTCTACCATTTTTCTCAGCCTCTTTTCAAGTATGCTTGCATAAATCTTACCTGGAACACTTAGTAGAGAAATTCCTCTGTAATTCTCACACTCAGCTTTATTTCTTTTTTTCAAGATGGGACCTATGAGAACTCTATTCCAATTATCTGGAATTTGATGTTTTGACCAGGTTCTCTGAATAATGCAACGTAGCCCTGCAACATTTTTATACCCCCATATTTGAGCATTTCTGGTTGAATATCATCCAGCTGCCTTTCCACATTTCAAGTTTTTGACAGCTTTTTTCTACCTTAAGTATTGATATATATATATATATAAAGCTAAAGTTAAAGCTAAGTGATGGTCACTTCTGATTTCAAATCCTCTGTAAATTCTTGTATCCTGAACCATCATGAAGATATCACTATCAATAATAATATAGTCAATGAGGCTTTTCTTATTTCTTGCGTCTACTCTCCATGTGAACTTTAAATTTAACCTTTTCTCCGAATTTCCCCAAACATTTCTATATGCTTGGAGTTGGATACACTTCCAACTCTGCTATTTAGATCTCTAAGAAGGACCACTTTTTACATTTTCTTTATGTCAGCTGTCCATTCTGGTGACTCAAATTCCTCTACTTCTTCCTTAGAAATCCTTCTGTGGGACCATAGGCACAAATAAGTTTCATTGTCCATTTCCCCATTTTGAAGTTTGCCCACTTAACTCTACTTGAAACCGCCTTCCAATCAAGAAGTTTATTTTCATGTTTAGTGTTGAATGCTATCGCTACTCATTCCTTTACTTGATCATTATTGCCTAAATATAACATCCTACACTTATGATTTAGTAAAATCGCATCTGTTTTTGTTCCTTATTTCAATGATGCCAATTATGTGTCCACATGATACTATGTGTAGCAATAGTGATGGATGAATTTGGCATGAAGTGTTGGATGCAAGCAACAGAGTTGAAAAGTAAAAGGTAAGAAGCAGGTGAAAAGGTTAAGGAACAAAATGAGGTGGAAGAAATACGAAGAATAACGGTGATATCATCTGGTTCTGCAGTAATTCAAGTGTGTTGAAAGTGGGCTTGCCCAAGGGACAAGAGAAGAGGAAAGTATGTGAATTGAATAGTGCTGTGTGGTGGAAATGAATTGAGCTCTGAATGCAAATCCTCTGGCAAAAGACAGTAAATCAGAAAGGAGTATGCAGAAATAAATAGAAAATATGTTGTCTGGGCACAATAGCAAAGAGCTGAGAAAAAAAGCATTGCTGATGATAACACTGAATGTTATAGGAGTGATTTTGACTGTGTCAATGTCTGAAGTGCTTTCACTTTTATTTTATTTATTCTTATGGCAAAATGAATACAAAACAGCTACAGGTCAATGTCCAGTCTGGAAAGCCAATCCAAGGCCTCATCCATCACCTTGTGGATGTCCTGTAGGCCACCACCGTGAAATTGGCACCTTGGGCAGTCGTTCACAATGTGAGTAATCGTCTGAGCCACAGGAGAACAATCACAATAAGGGTAGTCTGACAGCCTTCATTTATGCAGTAGGCAGCCACATCTGCCCTGGTTAGTTCTGATCCTGTTGATAGATGACCAAATCAGAAGAGAAAAACCAGGTTGCAAAGCACAGGGATCTTCTACCAGGTAGCTGTTTGTTGGACCAGTATTCTCTCCACATGTCAGGTGTTGATGGCAGGGCAGCTGAAGAGAGGTTGTCCATGGACCAGAAAGGCTTTCTAGATTTTAGGCGAAGAATAGGTGTCTGGTATGAGAGTCTGGTACAGGGGCAGGAGTGGGTTGCTCGTTGCTTTATTAAATTCTTTAATCGAGGCTTGTCTTCTCTGTATGTTTGGTGGAGCAATGTTAGATAGGACAGGTAGCTAGGAGAGATAGAGGGGGGGGGGCTTCTCGCTGTCCCACTAATTGTGTGCATGGTAGAGTTTAGCTGGGTGTCTATAATGTTAATGTGCACTTCATTTCCAGACAGGGGCACAATATTCTAATGCATAGAATGCGAGGGCTAGTACAGATGACCTTAAGATTTCTGCACCACAACCCCAGGTTGTTCCAGCAAGCCTTGAAATGATATTGTTTCTCGTTTTAATTTTGTTGGAAGGTTGGTGATATGCCTTTAATAGGTTAGGCTTCTTTCTAGCTCACTCTAAGGTATTTCAGGTGAGGCTCGTGTTCTATCATTTTTCCACAGAAAGAAAGGCTGAGTTGTAGGCTTGCCTCTGTATTGTTCAGGTGAAATACTGTAGATACAGTTTTTGTTGAATTTGGCTTAACACACCACACTGCTTGAAGTACTCATCCAGGATGTTTAGGTCTGTGTTCAAGGTTGATTCCAGGTTGGCAAAGGAGTTAGATTGATGTAGGATCACTAGGTCATCAGCATACATATACTTGCTTGAGCTGGTATGTAATCGTACACGTAGATGTTAAAGATTAAAGGGGCTAACACTGAGCCCTGTGGGAGACCGTTGTAATGGAATCTGGACCTGCTCTTTTTTCCACCAATATGGACCTGGATCTTTCAGTTAGAGAGAATGGATTCAAAATGCTGGAAAGTTTTTTTGCACCTTATAATATTTCCTAGCTTTAGGAGGACCCTGATCCAGACTATGTCATAAGCTGATGTTAGGTTCAATAAAAACGGCTCCGGATTTAAGTTCCTTTTGGAAGCCTGCTTCATTCTGTGTTGTCAGGTCCAGGACATGGTTACAACAACTTCTGCCCAGCCTTAAGCTAGCTTGTTCAATCGTGAGTGCTCTTTCGATGAGTGGTGAAATTCTTTTAAGGATAATTCTTTCAAAGAGCTTAAAGGTGGAGCAAAGCAAGGAGACAGGTTGTAGATTTTTGACATCATTTGGATCTTTCCCTGATTTGGGTACGGCAATTATTTTGGCTTCCCGCCACAGATTTGGTAGTTTTCCAGTCATTATAATTTTTGAGAAAAGGGTGGCCAGCCATGTTGACCTAGATGTTTTAAAAACTCAGGGAGGATACCATTCACTCCTGCAGCCTTGCCGTTCTTGTGAGTTTTAAGGCTACCTTTACCTCTTTCCAAGATACTGGATCTACAAGTTCAGGAAGCTCGCGCCCATCTTCAGGATTTGTCCGATGGAAGATTGCACAATAATTTTCCTGATAGAGCTGGGACGTATCTTGGAGGTTTTCAATAAACGATTAGCCATTTGATCAGGCATTATCACTGTTGTTTTGTTGTTGGTTCTGCCCCACCTAATTTTCTTAGAAGTGACCAACAAAAGTTGGTCATTTCTAAGAAAATTAGGCGGGGCAGAAGATGTGGTGAAATCGAGTTCATGGATGGTTGAGATCCAGCTTTCCTTTCTGTTTTTATCCAGCATTGCTATGAGCTCCTTAGCAACAGTTGGGTCTTCAGTCTCTTCATATTTGGCTAAAAGTTCCTCAGTTTCTCTACTCCAGCATGGGATGTATTGTTTTCTGTAGCCTCTAGGAATAGAGGCTTTGGCAGCAGTTTTGATTAGTATAACAAATCTTGGATAGCAATTAGAGGTGGGTGGAAATGCTCTAATGGTTTGCTCGATTTGTTTCTCAAATGCATTCCAGTTGAACCTGCGAAGGTTCTATCTAGCGATTGGTGTTCCACTGATGACTGGGATTGATGTGCCTGTCTCTATTAGTGTAGGACAACGCTAACTATTAGGAAATCTGTTGAGGATGGTTCTGGTTGTTGTTGGCAGAGGGTGGTCTTCAATGTCTTTAGAGACTATGCACAGATCTGGGGTGTAGGTTCTGTTCCATCTGGCTGAGTGGAGAGTGTCTTCCTGCTTGGCATCATAAATCAAATACAGGTTATATGTATCCATCCAGTTAACTAGCTTTATACTGTCCCAGTTGTTAGAGGAATAGCCCTCACATGGTGTGATGAGAGTTGAAGTCACCAACATATAGCAGGGTGAGGTGGTGGCCGGTCCATCTGATCAGTGCTTTTAATGCTTTCACTAAAAGAAAGGAAATGCTATAGATAGGTTGCATTTTAAGAAGTGTGAAAGTATGCATTTAGAGATGATACTTGCCTTAGTATCCCATATTTAGTGAAAGGTGAATGTATCAGTCTAAACATTGTTAGGGTGAAAAATATCAGGGATGGTCCCAAATGGATTTCTTCTGAGGGGACAGCAGATATGATAATGTGATGCAAATGAATTCTGGCAATGCATTACTTTGTTTATGTGTGTGTGAATGCCAAGAGTATTAGAAATGGAAAGGGATAGCTTTCATGTTTTCAATTTGTCTGAACATTGTGTTCATGAAATAGTTTGCAATATGATAGCATGATGGTAATAGAAATTGAAGAGTATAACATAATTATTATTATTACATGATACCTCGATGGGAATCCAAGGACTCGTCACGGGAGGGCACTCTACTCTATTCTGCTACACACATCTTACCCTCTCCACTACTATCATCAGTGCCATCTACTGCTCATCATCACCAACAACAGTATTTTTGTCTGTAAATTGCATGTGTTCTGAAGGCTGAAACGTGGGATGAAAAACCTGAGTTTCTGGGAGAAAAAACCTGCTACCTCCTTATGAGATCGATTAACTCACCTTCAATTGAAAAAGCCCATTCCCTCGTCACAATGAGAATCAAACCTAGGTTTTTTCCAATTGAAGGGCACAATGCTTCACTATTTTTCCAATTGTGCTATGGAGGCACCTAACATAACATAATTCTAGAAAGATAAGATAAATTAAATGAAGAGGGGAGGGTATGTAATGATAGCAGGTAAAATATGCCAACTCATGGTGGAGAACTAGGAGAAAATATGTTGAAAGTTTTTCCACTTGGTTATACTATAAATTAAAGATGCCAAGAATTCTTGGTTTAATCCTTTATCCAAGTACAAGCAAACAAAGTTTGCATCTGAAGTATTTTCAGGACTGGGCAACTTGTATATATAGAGGTTAATGACTTCACATCACTTGCCTTAGTATCCCATAATGCAATGCACATATCCTTACTGACATGTATAATGCTATACATTATGGGAAGGCCCACTACCCAGACTAGTTTCAACCTTTATTATGGTCTCATCAGTGGAAGCCAGATGCAGAAGTGATACCAAGATTGAAGTAATGCAGAAGTATACATGTCCATAAGGATATCACAAACATCAAAATTGAAGCTGAGCTGCACCGAAGTGTTTGAATTCTAATTACAGTGGAACCTCGGTTGTCGAATATAATTCTTTCCTAAAAGCTGTTCGGGAACTGATTTGTTTGAAAACTGAAACTATTTTCCCATAAGAATTAATGTAAAATGGTTTAATCCGTTCCCAAAACCTAGATGATTGCTTATTTAAACCTTTATAATAGTACTTCATGCATAAAATCATATACAAAAACAATGAAAATACATAAAATCTTACACAAAAAGAATAAACACAATAAATAGACAAAATATAGACGAAAATTTAACTTCACTTTAACTATACAGAGGAGAGTTGTAATTTATGAAAAAACAATAAAACACAAAGAAAATCAAGAAAATACACTGCATAGTTGAGCAGGTGTCTGCACTGAGTTGAAGCTGTCCCACCTCACATCTCATCCCCCGGAGCACTCGGTTACCGGTTTGCCTGTTCGGAAACCGGTGCGTTTTTTGTTCGGAAAATATGTTCGAGATGAGAGTCGTTCGACAACCGAGGTTCCACTGTATTCAATTTGCCTATAAATGGCACCCTATGACTTGGCCAGTATCATGTTATCTGCCATGTGTCAGTTACTGGGTGTCCATTGCATAGGTTTGTTTTTGAGGAAAGTGAAATGGTACTTTTCCAGGAGCAACAAGTTACTTTGGAATGTTATGTTGCCTGTTTTTATAAACAAATGTTGTGCAGGAGTTTCGTGAAGGTATCTAGAACTCTGTTGTTCCTCAAAATTCAAGAATTTTGAGATTACCCATAATCAAATGCTTTTGGAAAGCTGGATCTGTTGCAGGCAAACAGCAGCATTGAAGACCTATTTTGACTGAGGCTAAAGTGACTGCTGTAGTACACAACATGTTACAATATTTACCTTCAAAGAGTCTTAGAAAACTCTCTGCACAGACAGGTATATCATATGGCAGTACTTGAAGAGCCACCAAGCAATTAAACACATCATCCATACCATGTTCACTCAGTTCAGGAATTGAAGCCACTGGATAAGGAAAAACGTGTTGTGTACTGTAAGTGGTTTTGATCATTTGTTGAAGAAAATGGAGAGTTCACAAGCTTGACAAAGTGCGGTTCCATCTAAGTAGATATGTCAATAGCCAAAAGAACAAAATTTGGTCATCAGAAAATCCTCATGTTTTTCCATGAAATGCCTTTGCATTCTCTGAAAATCAGAATGTGGTGCACAGTATCATGCTGTCACATTGCCAGACTTATTTTCTCTGAGCGACATTGAGCAATGTACTGTACCAAGACAGTGTACCATCACCCAGTTCATGGCTCTCCTTGAGATTGAAGAATGTTTTCAGCAAGACAAAGCCACTTGCCATTCATCAAATGAAACAATGCAATTTTTGCAAGAGTTTTTTTTTTCGTGACAGACTAATTTCTAAAGGACTTTGGCCCCAAAGTTGCCACCATATTAGTGTTGCCAAATGAAAATTACTAAAAACAGCTAAATCTTAAAAAAAAAAAAAAAAAAAAAAAAGAGCTAAAAAAGGAGTTAAAAATAAAAATTTGAAGCTAAAATTTTAAAAGTATCACTTCAACTTGAATACAGTTACTTACTGTATTCAAGTTGAAATGATACTTGCGTATAAGTGGCTAAATACATCTTCCAACTTGTCTTCTGCATTTAATTCACCAATGTTTTCATTTAATTATAATAGATTTTCAGCTTTATTATATGTGGCCATCGTTCCAATATTACTCAGTGTTGATGCTGGTAAATGATAGTCTATACAGCACTTGTTGTTATGCCTGAGGCCATACTTGACTGACAAAATAGCTGTCGGCATTGGCAATTCCATCTTGTTTTTTAATTTAGTTTTAACTACATTCATAGAACTTTCTTTAGACAGTTGAGTTTGGCAAGTGCAAGAAGAATGATTGTTATGGGAGATTTTAACTACAGTAGTATAAACTGGGGAGAGGAAGATGCATGTAGCAATAAGAGAATGGAATTTCTAGAATTCTTGAGGGACAAATGTCTTAGGCAACATGTAATAGAGGGAACAAGAGGTTCAAGAATTTTGGATTTGATTATAGCATCAGAAGAGTTGATAATAAGTGAGATGACATCTCTCCCACCAGTTGGAGAGAGTGACCATATAGTTTTGACTTGGAAAATGAATAGACATGCAGGAGTATCAAAGAGACGGGAACATATGTGAAATTATAAGGCAGGTGATTATAATAGTCTAAGACGTCAACTTCGGAAAGTTTCATGGAGGGAGGAATTGGAAGGCCGGGATATCACCAGTGCGTGGGAAATTGTGAAAGAATATTTGTTATCAGCAATGGTAAGTTGTATACCACAAGTGAAGAAGAGGACGCAATTTGGAGTAAAGTGGATGACAAACAATATTAAACAGGAATTGCATGCAAAAAAGAGGCTGTGGAAGAGATATAAGGAGACAGAAGAAGAGAAGATGCATGAAGAGTGACTAGTATGGTAAGGAAGACGAAACTGGAATATGAGAGGAGATTAGCCCTAAGATCCAAAGAAAATCCTAGGGAATTTTTTAGATATGTGGCCAGTAGGAGGAGAAATGACTGTGGAAGAATGATATTGTGGGATAAAAATGGGAATAGAGTGACTGATGCAGCGGACATAGTAGAATTGCTCAATGAACGCTTTATTGGAGTATTTCATCCTGGAGGAGTCAGTTTTAATGCTAGAGGGATAGGGCAGGTTCAACGTTTAGAGGTACAGGAGGAGAGTGTGTTTCAAATACTGTGTACTCTGGATGTCAGTAAAGCTGTGGGACTGGATGGTATTTCACCACGAGTTTTGAGAGAATGTGCTAGGGAACTGACAGTGCCTTTGACCTGGCTTTTCAGTGAAAGTCTGCTGCTGGAAAGGTGCCCATGGAATGGAAGGAAGGTAAAATAGTGACATTGCATAAGGGCGGTAGCAGACTGGAAGTATCTAATTATAGACCAGTTTGTGTGTCATCAGTAGTTAGTAAGATCTTGGAGAAAGTAATGAAGGACCGTATACAGCATTGGGCAGATAAGGATAATGTTATCTGTGAGAGTCAACATGGATTTGTGAAGGGGCACTCTTGTTTTAGCAATATGTTAACCTTTTATGATAAAGTTACAAGAGTATTAGATGAGGGAAAGGCATATACTGCCATTTTCTTAGACTTAGCGAAGACAGTTGACAGGGTGCCACATGATAAGCTGATATTTAAGTTGCAGCACATGGGTCTGGATGTCAGATTGGTCAACTGGATTCAGGATTGGCTGTCCAATAGGTATCAGAGAGTTGGTATGGTGGGGCAGTTTCAAGGAAGCAGAGGGTTACAAGTGGGGTCCCACCGGGCTCAGTACTGGGACCTATATTGTTTAACCTTTATATCAATGACATTGTCAGTGGATTGCAAGGGGATATTTAGTTGTTTGCAGATGATGCGAAGCTGGGAAGGATTATTAGTAATAGTGCAGATGCAGCAGCCCTGCAAGAGGACTTGAATAAGCTAGACAGATGGGCAAATGAATGGGGGTGTCAGTTTAATGCAGCAAAATGTAATGTCTTGAGGTTTGGGAAACATTGATGGGACACTGCATACTCTATGGGATGAGTTATACTGGAGGAAGTAGGGGAGACAAGAGATCTGGGATAGAAACCTGAAATTTAGGGGACATATTGCAAAGGTGACACTGACCTGCAGAGATAAAACAGTTATCATTCCGTTGTATAAGACCCTGATCATACCACACTTGGACTATTGTTCTCAGATTTCGTCCCCAGAATTTGATGGGGATAAATTAACTGTGGAAAGGGTACAAAGGCGGATAACAAAGATTTTTTCAGGAGTGTACAATGATAGTTATGAGGATCGGCTTAGGGAATGTGGACTGCAGAGTTTGGTGGATAGAAGAAGGAGAGGTGATATGATTGAGACTTTTAAACTGTTGAGAGGTGGTTACAGGGTTGACACTGGGGAGTTCTTTCACTTGGTTGAACAGCGGGAAGGAGTGATGACAAGAGGCCATCCCTGGAATTTACGAAAGGAAACTGTGAGCAAGAGGGTGAGGAGTGGTTTCTTTGCATGGAGGGTGGTTGAACAATGGAATGCATTGCCTGATGGAGTGGTGAGAGCAAGAACGGGCAGTGCGTTCAAGGAGTGGTATGATAGACTTTGTGTTTCTTAGGGAGGGGACCTTCCCTCGATGAGTCTTGATAGACTTTGTGTTTCTTAGGAAGGACCTCCCACGATGAGTCTTTTGACTCCACAGAGGCCTGAATAATAATAATAATAAAAATTCGTTCAATTTCTGCATTAGAATTTGGCAGCATTAATAAATTTATTGCACACTGAGCAATTTCTTTAAATGGATTCATTCCAGACGCATCTTTATATTCTCATACTTCAGTCCAGAATAGCTCAGTGTTTTCTATATTTGTCCATTTATTTAAGTGGATAGTATTGTAGTGATATTCAGCAGCAGCAACATCTTTTTCTGTTTTCAGCATTATTTCTAAGATGGGAGTAGCAGGTTCTTTTATATGTTTTAGGATTGTCAACAGAAAAAGAAGACATCATTCTTAAAATATTCAAGTTTTCAGGCAACCTTTGCTTAAGCTGTTTGAAGAGACCAAGAAGAAACTGTCTTGCTCTACTTCTAAGATTTCACTCATCATTTTGTGTTATTTTCTTTTGTATCATCAACTCTGAAATTTTTCTTTCAAATCTGTAACCAAGATTTGGACTGAGATCCAAATAGCCATCAATCTCTGACTCTAGAGGATCGACTGTGGATGATGGTAGCACTAACATATTAGCAATAGAGCGAATCAAACGAGAAAGGTCTTCAAACAATATCATCTTATCTGCACTCTTAGATGCAAAAATGTTGTTAACTTGCTGAACTTGAACTAGAACAGGATGCAAAAATAAAAGGTACAACAGATTCCTTTCATCTTTGTACATCTCCCACAAAATTTGAGCTTTGTAACATTTCTCAGTCACACTCACGACTTCGAAGTGAGTTTTTAATTCCAACCACTGGCTGAAAATTCTGCCTACTGCAGGTTCAATGGAGAGCCACCTTGTTGCACAATTGCTTACAATTTTCAGAGGAGCATCATTTTCATTGATAGTTTGATACAGCTCTTTGTATGCTGCTTGTCTTGAAGAAGAATGTGAAACCACTTATACATTTCAGCAACTAAAAATTCTAATTTTCTTGGGAGAGATTCTGCACAAGTGTGAGACATTGCCAGTTGTAATGAATGGCATACACATCTAATTAAAATTAAGGAGGGAATATATGCCTTCAGTTGTTCATAAAAGCCATTATTGACACCAACCATAACACTGGCATTGTGTGTACCGATTGCAATGAGATTTTTAATGTCCAGTTTCTTCGTCAAGAGCTCTTTTTTCAGTGCAGCCACAATACCACTAGCATCACACTTTTCTAGAACCATCATGCTCATAAATATATGCATAATTTTGTTGAAAATCCTGCTATAATAAATGATGGCCATTCCTAAAATCTTATTCACTGTGATATCATTCGATTCATTTATTAGCAAGCTGAAATTTTCATCTCCAATGTCCACAATTAGATCTTCTTCAAAATGTTCACTTAGAATATTCTTTACAATTGCAGAGCACTTAGTTCGGTGCATTTTTACCTTTGGCATAATTTGACTGTCTGGGATGATATTTTTGCAAAGATCTACAAGATGATCGCAACTGTTGAATGATGAGTGACAACAAAGAAATAATGCTAACCTACCTTCAAAGTTCATGGTCTCATCAGACTTTTTCACAAGCATATTTTGTGATTGGAACAGCCTTATATGGAACTGCAGCAAGATGTTTCTTGCTGCAGTTCCATATAAGGATGTTTTTTGCTATGCTTTACACGCTGACAATATTTCGCAGCTATATTACATCTGCAAAACTTACAGTGGCCTTTTGTAGCGTCACCAAGAACTTCACATAACCATTTACTAAACATTCCCATTTGCAACCACTCCCTCCTAAATTTTTGCTTGTAAGCTTTAGTTTTTCTCTTTGCTCATT
The DNA here is from genome assembly GCF_054136105.1 of Typopeltis vanoorti. Lineage (NCBI taxonomy): Eukaryota > Metazoa > Arthropoda > Arachnida > Uropygi > Thelyphonidae > Typopeltis > Typopeltis vanoorti. Next base: position 43,307,979 of record NC_143561.1, on the reverse strand, counting down.
TTTGAAGAAGAGTATACAACTCTTTACTGCAACGAATTACGATCAGTCTTTGAAAACTTCCCATTCGTAATCGTAACTACCAACTGAACACTGTGCAAAGACTAACTTGTAGCAGTGCTATCAACTTTAAAATGACAAAATGGCAGACTGCTGGGCCACGTGACTGACTGACGTCATCATGCATTTGAAGCGTGTATGATGCTCGTACCAAACATACAATACAATTCCTTATCAAATGCAAACATCTGGAAAACTTTTAAAACAATTTCTTTCTTTAACAGTAAGTTATAAAAACAACTAAAAAGAGCTGAAACTAGTTCTGAAGGATCTAGGTAAGAAAAAAAAAGAGCTAGATCTAGCTCCAAAAGAGCTAAATTGGCAACACTACACCATATATGTCACCTCCAGATTTCTTATTATGGGGTTACCTGAAAGGTAAGTTTTATAAAAAAAGTTTCACACAATTGATGAACTGAAGACAAACATCACTGAAGCAATCACGGTAGTCAGTAATTTCATGCTTTGAAGAGTTGCTTCCAATTTGGTAAAAAGATCATGTGCCTGCATTCAAAAACAATGCAGCCATTTTGAACATTTGTTATTTATTTTTGCCTTTGTAAAGATACAATTATAAGCTTTGTCTGTAGCAATTTAGTTCTATAAAGTTTTCATTAATATTGAAAAATTCAAGTTTATTTTATGATGTGCATGATCCTGTATAATTCTATTTGGATAATCCTGTAATTCTATTGGTAGGCAAAACATAGTAATGTAAAAGTACCAAAACATATGGGAAATACACAAAACTATAATACCATAGTAGTTTCAAGAATTTTGGTATAAGAATAATTAACATGAAAAAAAAAAAGTGAAAGTTGTCAATCAGATTTAAATGGTAACCTTCTTTACTTTTTTTTCACTTGAAGATAAACTGTTTTACCAGTTATAATCATCCTCTGATAAGAGACAATTGTTTCATAGAACTAATTATATATATATATATATGTAGTTGCTTAAAGCACTTACATACAGAGTTTATTTGTAACAGTTATCTTCTACAATTGAGGCCTCTGTCATTGTCCTACAGTCCGGTATATAATTATCCAAATCCTTAAAACAAAAAAAAAACAGGAAACATGCATAAATTAAGATTCAGTAAATTAATTCAAAGTGAATATAATATGTGCATGCATTTAGTAAGAAAACTTGATATCTAAAATGTATTTATTACAAATAGCAGTCTCTATTTCATAATACAGTATGTAAATAAGAAATTTGAAACCAGTTGTAACACTGGTTTAAAGCATAAATTAATAAAGCATTTCCATCAGTGATATAAAACATTATTGTAAAATCCTCCATGAATATACAAATCTTTCCTTTGGATATTTAGTGATGCCTTTTGGTTGTCAAGACCTCCGTTCAAATCTGATTTAGGATATAAAGAACCTGTGTAAAGACTTTTCAGTTGAAGGTGAATTAGTTGTTGGCATCAAACAATGACAGGGCTTTTCCCCCTCCAGGAAACTTGAGTTTTTTTATCCAGCAAAATAAGCAGATCATTCAGAGAACACACTATCTCCATTGTATATCAGAGATTGCTGAACCTTAAATCTCCTCTTTGTGACCTACTCTGGTTCAAAATTTCCTTGCTAAACTTTGTTGCTTTCATTTGCTGCCTTTAATGCTCTTCTAATTCAGATAACTACTCCTGCCTCTTTGATTATTTATCTCTAAAGGTTGATCTTCTATGGGCTAATTACCCAAACACTGGGATAATCTTTCTTGGAAACATTAATATTTGTAATTCAATATTGTTTCTCCTCTCTAAGTTCACAAATCAAACTGGAGAGAGCACGGGATTAGTAATAATCTAATACAAATATTCTATCTACCAACTAGAATATCAGACAATTCTCATCATTTTCTCAACATCCTAGAACTTTCTTAACCCACTCTCCCTCCTTCACCCAGCCAATCTCATCCATGCACAAAGCTTGGCTCTCTTTTACATTTCTCTCTCTCTCTCTCTCGATCTGCTGATTTACTTGCCAAGAACTGTCTATGGATAGAAGAATCAGAAAGGAGGGATATCGCCAGTGCATGGGAAGTAGCGAAGAAATATTTATTAGCAGTAACAAGTTGTATATACCTCAAGTATAAAATATAAAATGTTTTTATGTAAAGTGGATGACTAATGAAATCAAACAGAAAAACTGCAGATGAAAAAGAGGTTATGGAAAAAAGTGTAAAGAGAGGGGTGGAGAAAAGTTGCATGAGGAATATAAGACTAAGGCCAAGAATGTGACCAGCATAGTAAGGAAGACAAAACTAAAATACAAGAAGTTGATGTAGTAGAGTCATTTAATGACCACTATTGGGATATTTCATCCTGGAAAAGTAGGTTTTATTACAAGAAGGATGGAGAGGATTCAAGGCATAGAAATGCATGAGGAGAATGTGCTTCAAATACTAAGTACTCTGGATATCATTAAAGCAGGGAACTAATTGGGATTTTGCCAAGTATTTTAAGAGAATACTAAGCAACTGACAGCTCCATTGACCTGGCTTTTCAGTGAAAGTCTGACTAGGAAAGGTGGCCTAGGAGTGGAAGGAAGGTGGGATAGCACCATACCTATAGACTGGTTTATATTTCTTCTGTAGTTTTTAACATTTTGGAGAAATTAGTAAGAGATTGTGTACTTGGGCAGACATACACAGTTGTGTATGATTCAGTACTCTGGATCATAGGTTGTCTGCAAAGGTCAGAATGGATTTGTTAAGGAATGCTCTTGTTTCAATAATATAAGCACGTAAACACAAGAAAGATATTTAATTAACCAAATATTTCGGTCTGAAAATTGCAGACCATCTTCAGTGGTATTACAAGAACAGTTTTAAAAAAAAAAAAATACAAGGTGGAATACTAACAATAGATCATTTAAAAATAGAACAAGCCATGTGATGTTATATCACTAAGTATTAAAGGGAATATTTTTAAGCAGAGACATGAAATAAAGATATTAATTAATAATATTAAATAACATAAAGTTAATATGAATTAATGAGTTATCCTGATTAGACTTTCCCAGATTTTTGATATAGATATACAGTCATTCCGATTCAGATTAGGACGATGGAGTAAGGCCTCTGCTTTCTTTGAATAAACGTTCAAATTTATAGCAGGATCTATGTAAGAGGCGAGTTTTTGACCAAAGGATGTTGTGGTTAGTTTCAATCCCATGCTGATCCAATCCAACTGGACGCTCTCTTGAAAAAAGAATCCAAGAACATCAATCCTCCATTCATCACAACAAACCTGAAAAATCTGGATTGGCTCAGCACAGGATTGAAACTAACCACAACATCCTTTGGTCAAAAACTCGCCTCTTATATAGATCCCGCTATAAATTTGAACGTTTATTCAAAGAAAGCGTAGAGGCCTTACTCCATCGTCCTAACCTGAATCGGAATGACTGTATATCTATATCAAAAATCTGGGAAAGTCTAATCAGGATAACTCATTAATTCGTATTAATTTTATGTTATTTAATATTATTAATTAATATCTTTATTTCAATCATGTCTCTGCTTAAAAATATTCTCTTTAATATTTAGTGATATAACATCACGCAGCTTGTTCTATTTTTAAATGATCTATTGTTAGTATTCCACCTTGTATTTTTTTTAAAACTGTTCTTGTAATACCACTAAAGATGGTCTGAAATTTTCAGACCATCTTCAATTTTCAGGAAAGATATTTAATTAACCAAAATATTTGGTTAATTAAATATCTTTCCTGTGTCTACATGCTTATATTATTCAATCTTCATGTCACAAGTATCCTTAAAACAGCAAATTTTGCTCTTGTTTCAATAATTTGCTTGCCTTTTTATAATAAAGCCTACTTAAACCTGTGTAGCTCAGTGGATGTAGCGTTTGCACACCATAGCACTTGACCACAAGAAGGAAGACTTGCTTTCAAATCTAGTCGGCGACTAGAGGAATTTTTTTGCTGGCCTGGTTGGCCAAGTGGTTAGCGTATCCACTCTCCAGCCAGAAGGCTGCAGGTTTGAATCCCACCGTGGGCATGGATGTTTGTGATTGTTTTTGGAAATGCTAGTAGTGATGGGTGGTAGATGACGTTGGTGTAGTTGGAGACAGAGAGCTGTAGAGTAGGTGCCCTCCCTCAATGAGTCTTTGGACTCCCTGGAGGATCACATAATAATAATAATAAAGTAACACGAACTGCAAGGGATCTTGGAATGATGATTGATAGAAATTTGAAGTTTAGGGGACATAGTGTGAAGGTGGTTAAGGATAGCTGCAATATTGAGGAGGACATTGACCAGAAGAGATAGAAGAGTAGTGGCTCTGATCAGACCACATCTGGGTTACTGTGCTCAGATCTGGTCACTGGGGTTTGAAAAGGATAAATTAACTTTCGAGAGAGTGTAATAAAGGGGAAAGAACAAGGGCCATCCCTGGAAATTGTAAATGGAAGTGGTGAGGAAGAGAGTGAGAAGTGAATTTTTGCATGGAGAGTGGACTGTGGAATGTATTGCCCAATGGAGTGGTGAAAGCATAAACAGTGAATGAGTTTAAGGAATAGTATGATACTTTGTATTGTGTAATATGTCCCACGATGAGTCCTGTGACTCCAAGAAGTTCTTGTGCAATAATAATAAAATCCACTTATCTTTAGAATAGTATTCCCACATTTGGGATAGTGCACCAAAAAACTTTCCTAAGAATGCTTGATGCTATCCAAAAGAGGGCAGTCCACTTAATAGATGACCCTCTATAATTATTGTTATCATTACATATGACACCTTCAAGGACTCATTGAGGGAGGGCACTCTACTCTACAACTCTCAATCTCGACCATTTAATCCACCAACTACTACATATAACCACAACTACCAATCATCATCTACACATAGCACTATAGCGAATACTGGAAAACCCTGCTACTTCTGTATGAGGATTGGCTAACCTACCCCTTCCTTTGAAAACCTTTTCCAACCAAGGATACAACATACTGTTGTTCTTCTAGTTGTGCTACAGAAGTACATGAGAGACCCTTCTCTCATGGATTTCCTTTAATCTCTTACTCATAGTTACTCTGTTACTATATTATGTATTTTCTATAAGTATTTCCAGGCTGCTCTACCCAACTGGCTATTACCATTATTCTGCTTCCTTTTAAACATGTAAAAATACAAGTAGCTACCAATATATCCATATGCAGTTCAGCTTTAAACTTCCTGAACCAACTTTTCATCCTTCACTTACGTTCTATTCATCTGGTCTTTGACACACTCTTGCCCATACTTTTTTTCCAAGGACTGTGACCTCTAGCTGTTCAAGAAATACATTAACAGATTTCTTCTTTCTCCTTAATTACTTGTCCACACACAACACTATTGTGTTAAGTTTTGCAACCTATCATGTATGAGATTGATAAAAATAAATAAATAACAATGACCAGACACATAATACTTGATAGCCTTAGTTGCTTCAGTAACACCATATAACAGTGACAACAATTGTATTCTATCAGATCTCCTCACTGGTCATAAACTTGTAAGCATCAGTGCTTACTAAACACATATCTCTACAAAGCAATATCCCTCAGATATCTTCATAAACAGCTGGACTTAGATCATCAGGGAATTGATTATGTTTAAGAATTGGTTGTTCCCCCTTATAGCACATTAATACCATGGGTTAATTTTGAAGACATTTTTCAAACAGGATAAGACTGAGCATTTTTCTAGATAAGTCCTGGATAATTTATGCACATATGAGATTTTTTTTAATGTAAATCACACCTGGAAAAACTTATAAACATATACTACATTAATACCATGAGAGTTAAGAGTTGGAAAATCCAAAACATTGCTCTAGAAAACAAAATGGACATTTCAAGCTACTTCAGGCCTCCACTAAGTAGCGTAATTGTCTTGTCTAGCAATGAAATTCACCTACCATCTACAGGTGTGGGTGAAGTTGATCCATAGATATGGCTGGTCTTGCCATGCTCTCTGGATCTCTACCCCATGCTTTTTGATCAGGACTCTCTGAAGAATGCTCCTTACAGAAACAGCTTTACAACATCAAAGAACTGAAGCAGAATTTCAGCAGCAGTAGTAGAGCATCCATGAACAAACTCTGACTGGAACTTGTATTTGGAATGCAAAAATGATGTGATCAGTTATAGAAACTAAGTCATTTTTTAATCATCATAATAGAGAATGGTTGTATAGAAGATCTTTGGATCTGATTTATGAATACCCATCTTTTTTTTTGTGGATGTTGAACTTAAGAATTTTTTGCAATGATTTTTTTTATTGTTCTACCAAAACATAACAATATAAACTATAAACATTTAAGAAATGTAATATAGCATCATAAGGCAACAGATTTTGTATTAAAAAAAGATTGAATGTATCTCTCTCTTAAGTGTGGGTGTGAGAGAGGGATACATTTAATCCTTTTTTAATACAAAATTGGTTTATATGAAACACATTTAAAAGGCATATGCTTGATTTTCCAGAGAGAGAGAGAGAGAGAGGAAAGCAATTTTATTAATATTAATGATTTCATTAAGAATTATAATGAATATGGAATGTAAGTGTATATCTACATCATGGATAGTATTGTCACACTTTTCAGAACACTTGATATAAAGCTGAAGGTCAACTGGCAACCATATGGAAATTTCTGAGAATTCTGTATCTAAAAATACTTATTATCTTCACTTATACTGACTGCTCATGTAGAAGAAATGTTTTAGTATCACTTGTGACTATTATTTCAGGCTTAGCTTTGACTATCCTGCCATTTTCACTTATGTAAATTTAAATAAAGGTTTCTGTTTTATTTTAATTATTTTGTTTGGAAGAAGTGTAAATAATATAATAAAAAAAAATCATCCAAGACCTATAAGATGGAATGCAGTTCAGATGTCAAAAGGATAGACTACTATTCCTTTATCTATAATGTTGAAAGCACAAGAAATAAAAGTATGTGTAGTTGGATTACTAAAAGCGGAACATTTTTGCATCAGATTTACTTATCTTTGACACAATTTTCAAAAAAAAAAATGGCTCAACCATAAAAACAACTTAATTTCACATAATTTTTCAAATTTAGAGAAGCTTAAAAAAAAAAAAAACTATGCCAATGATTAGCTATTCTTTATTAGGGGTCATTGCCAGAATGTGATGAAGCACTTTCCATCTGATTATAGGACCAGTATGGATTATAGTAGCTTAAAAAAAAAGGTGGGAAGATAGCTTCATAAAACTCAGCTGCTATATTTTAATAACTCCGGGTCACTGTAACAGCAAATGCTTATGTGTCTAGGATAAACAGTAAGATAATAAGTTTGGGAAGCAAAAAAGTTTTATAAGACTCACATGATAAGGCATTTACAAGCAGGGCCTTGCCTGCCAACTACATCTAGAAAGTGCAGTCTTATTGCAAAAGATAGTATGCAGTAAAATCAGAAAAACAGGTTACTACTGTAACAGATAGATAACTGTTTTGAGAAGATTGTATTTGGAAAGAAGGCTGAAAAATCTCTAGCTTCAGGAGGAGGAGAGGTTATTGAGTTAGAACTGCAAAAAATCCACTCTGATTGTTATGCTCTGTCATTCAGCATAATTTTAATGAGTTTTGAGACATTCACACATTCCCTTCTAGCAGTACATTGTGATGTGTCTTAAAATAACCTAAATATATTGAAATAAACACTTGTTGGTGAGTGGAATGCATTGTAAATGCAGGTTGTGTAAATAACTTCAAAGCTCACATGTTGCTGGTTGAGTGGGCCTTCCACGATGAGTCTGTTGACTCCATGGAGGTTACCAAAAATAATAATAAAATAATAAATAATAATCTCTATCCATTATTTAAAAAAAAGGAATAAACCCATGTGAATTCACAAATATGCCATCTATGTTTGGGGGGGGGGGGGGGGCATTATAAAATGACTACTCATCCTGTCTGGATAGTCTTCACAGGATTTTATCTTAGAAAGATGTCACTAACTTCAGTGCCTCCATATTGCAGTTGGAAGAACAATGAAATATTGTACCCTTTGATTGAAAAAAAGACTTGGAGTTGATTCTTGTCATGGATCACTGATAAGAGGAATTTTATATGGACTTTTTCATTTGAAGGCGAGTTAGCCAATCTCATGTGGAGGTATCAGGGTTTTTTATCTCCTGGATACTCTGGTTTTTCATCCTACATACAGGCAATTTGGCCCAGGAACACAAAAATTATTAGACAGAAAGATTGTTATTGGGTAGTAGATAATGGATAGTGTCAGTGTGTAGATGGAGGATCGAGCGGTGTAAGTTGTGGTAGAGCTTGTGATCTAGCGTAAAACCTACTGTGCAAGCAAAGTTACTGCTACTTGCCATCTCCCTTCTTTACATAAGAATAGTTATATAAATCAAATGGAAAAAAATTTAACATTGGAAAATATGTTGATAATGGTGATAATACTAAAAGAAGAAAATGAACTCCTGAAGACTCATTGCATTGAAATCTGAGATAGAAGTAAATGAGATGTAGAAGAACAGCAACATACACTAAACAGAAGAGTGCTTGATTATGCTAGAATGAAGTGACATGGCAGGTAATAACAGTCATATTTCATATACGAGTAGTTATCAGGAAGTGTACATGGCATAATGTGAAACCATATTGGAGGTATCAGGAATAATAATAATATTTCATTTCACAGAGTTATTAGGGCATGTACATGGAATAATGCAAAATGGAGTTCTGACATACAAGTACATCAGAACTAAGTTCATTACTGAATTTTGATATCCTTGTTAATTGCTGACAAACATATAAAAATCTAAATTTTCTCATCATCGTCATCATCAAATTCCTGCCATGTACCCTCAAGGGGTGTACAGGATATGATAGTACTACATGAAAAAACTACATCATTACTAACTTCCTATCTACAATTTTTCTCCAAATCAGTCTGTTACTTGTCAAGACTCCAACATTATCAGATTTTATATTTCTATCGTCTAAGGCACTTTGTACTGTATCAATCCACCTATATCTTGGTCTTCCTCTGGGTCGTTTTGCTGCCAACCTGGCAGAGAACACTTGTTTTGCTAATCTTTCCTCGCCCATTCTGTTTAAGTGACCATACCACCTGAGATTAGCTCTATTAACGCATTCCTGGATGCTGACAATGTCAAGTTCTTTCCTAATATCCTCGTTTTTAATATGATATTGCCACTGATGCCATCTGTTCACGCCTATAATCTTTCTCAGGACTCTCATATCTGCTGTCTCTAGTCTTTGGTCAAGTGTTTTACTTCTGACCCAGCTCTCAGATCCATCAGTTAAAACTGGTTTAAACACTCTCTTGTATACAGATTTAGTGTTCTGACTAATTTCTCTCTTATTCCATATGAATTTATTCAATTGACTTCCCACCATACCAGCTTTGCTGATTCTGTTGTCTATTTCTATATTTAATTTACCATCTTCAGTAAAAATCGTGCCTAAGTAGATGAAATATTTTACTTGTTCCACAGGTTCTCCATTCACAACACAGTTGACATTTTCAATGATTCTGCCTATTTTCATCATCTTCGTCTTTTTATTGCTGACCTTCATACCATATCTATTACAACAGCTATTCAATTTAGTCAGAGAATCTTGCAGACTTGTAGCAGATTTATTTAGAAGTATAACATCATCTGCATAAAGCAAAGAGCTGACATTAACATCTCCAATTTTGATATCATGTTTAATACCACTTTCCTTCATAATGTGATCCATATAGATAATGAATAACAGAGGGGATAATGTACATCCTTATCTCACACCAGATTTAACATTAAACCATCTTCCTGTACTTCCTTCAATTCTAACTGCTGACTTACAACTCAGATAAAGACTAAGTATTGCTTGATATAATGCCCCATTGACACCATATAACTGCAGCATATTGAATAGCTTCTCTCTTAGTACCTTGTCATATGCCTTTTCCAAATCGACAAAACTTAAATACAGATCTTTGTTACATTCCCATGCTTTCTCAACTATTTGTCGTAAAGTGAAGATCTGATCCTGACAGCCTCTATTTGGCCTGAATCCAGCTTGTTCTTCACCAAGCTTTTCTTCCACAATTCTTCTCAACCGTTTCTCAAGTATACTTGCATAGATCTTGCCAGGAACACTCAGTAGGGAAATACCTCTGTAATTCTCACATTCAGTTTTATTGCCCCTTTTATATATGGGTACTATGAGAGCTCTACTCCCATCATCGGGAATTCGTCCCTCTGTCCAGGCTTTCTGAACTATGCAGTGCAGCCACTGTAAGACTCTTATACCACCATACTTCAGCATTTCTGGTCGAATATCATCTACTCCTGCTGCCTTTCCACATTTCAAGCCTTTAATGGTTTTTTTCTACTTCAAGTATGGATATGTATTCCTTACTGCATGCCTGGTCAGTGTTTTTTACCACTGTGCTGTCATCAGTACTTGTTTCATTTTGCAGTTTTTCAAAGTAATTACTCCATACTTCAAGGATATCTTTTTCTCCTGTTTTCATGTCACCTTTATCATCTCTAACTCCTTTTACAGCACTCTTTCCTCCATTCCTAAGCTTCTTCAACAACCTCCAGAATATTTTGCCACCTTCTTGATATTTATTTTCTATATTCTTGCCAAAGTCCTCCCATGACTTTTGTTTAGCTAGTTTTACACAGTGTTTAGCATTCTTGCATTTGTCTTTATATTCTCTAAGAGCACAAGCTGACTTATTTGACAGGAACTTTTGATATGCTTTCTTCTTTTCCTTCACTGCCTCTTTAACTTCCTGTGTCCACCAGGGAGTTCTGATTTTTTTATCCTTGCAGACAACCTCACCACATGCCTCTCTGGCAGAATCAATCAATGTTTTCTTCAGAGTTTGCCACCGAATCTCCAAGGTTTGATTCCTGTTCTCAAACTCTTTCATTTTTTTTTCTTCAATAATCTTTGTGTATTTTAGTCTACAGTTCACATCTGAGAGCTGCTCAACTTTTATTCACTTTAAAACTTTCTTACATGTTATTCTTTTCAATATGAAATTCAATTTTATCCTGCTCAAGAATAAATAGTGATCACTTCCAATTTCAAATCCTCTGTACACTCTGGTGTCCTGCACCAGGGAGAAAACATCACTAGCAACAATAACATAGTCAATGAGACTTTTCTTATTCCTAACCTCTTCTCTCCATGTGAATTTGTGCACATTTTTATGTTGGAACATGGTGTTAGTAATAACCAGTCCATGTCCTGAGCAGAAATCCAACAGATATTCGCCATTATTATTAGCTTTGCTCTTTTCTCCAAATTTTCCCAAAATATTTTTGTATGTCTCGCAATCATTTCCTACTCTGCTATTTAGATCCCCAACAAGGATCAACTTTTCCTTTTTCATTGTGTCAGTTGCTTTTTCTACAGCGTCAAAAAATTCCTCCACTTCTACCTTAGTAGAACCTTCTGTGGGACCATAGGCACAAATAAGTCTCATTGTCCAGTTTCCCATTCTCATATTTGCCCACATTACTCTACTTGAGACTGACTGACTGCCATTCAAGAAGATTAGCCTTGTATTTTGTGTTGAATACTATGGCTACTCCTTTTCCTTGATTGTCATTGCTTGAATATAACATTTTGTATTTATTGCTCAGAAAGATCTCACCAGTTTTGGTCTTTTTTGTTTCAATCACCCCTATTATGTCGTTCTAGTACTTATCTAATTCCTCAGCTAGCTCCATTTCTTTGCCATTCAGGCTTCTTACGTTGATAGTACCAATCCTTAACTCTGGTGATGTTGAGTTGGGGTTTGTTTTCAGATTTGTTCCAGTAGCTGACTTTTCGCTGTTCGCCCTGGTTCCCTGGCGAAAACAACGGGGGCCTTGTTTAACCGGGCGACGCCCCAGCCAGCATGAAATTTTGTCATGTTGTACCATCATTTTTTGTTTTTTTTTTAAATCTAAATTTTATTGAATTGTTATTCTTCCACTTGGTTATTATGAACCTTGTTAACTATAAACTATGAAACTTGTAGTAGTGCTTCTTTTCAGTTTTCATTATTCGAAATAAGATAAAATAGAAATTTATATTAACACAATCATTTCCTGATGTTCAGGATACAATGATAGCACTACACACTTAAGTTTACACTGTTGCTACCTTCCTGTCAACAATTTTCTTAAAATTAATCTTATTTCTCAGTGACAAATTTGTATGATTTGTAGGATTATAACAATTACTGTGGTAGTTTTCTTTTATAACTTGGTTTGCTACATTCATATGAAGCCTAGTTACTGAACAATAAATATTTGAAAGTGTTTAATTCATTTTGAAACACCCTATATTATGGATGAATCCTGAAATATATAAAGTTAAAGCCATCATAAAGAGTGCTTTCAAAGTTTACTCTATTCGTGATGCTAGGTCATTACCTGTTTATAATCATCTGCATACAAATAATAATTAGGTAACTAGAATATTATTGATGTAATTATATCATGTATGTAGTCATGGGAAATACATAATTTCCATGATCCACATCAGAACATCTGACCTTGGCAAGTGAAGGCTGATCAAAGGCAAGCAACCTTGTTGATTTTCTACATATGAAGGATTCAAGTTTTAGGATATAATACGCTTCCTGTTGTGTGTGTCTGTGAGAGAGAAAGAGAGGAACTTTAAAAGGAGGTGGACATTGTACTCATTCATATGGGTTGCACAGAATCCTCATTTAGTATCTTGCCCTATTCCTCTAGACTAGGGCTTATACATTAGCATGTGACTGTGTTTGGGTCTGTTTTTTTTTAACATATTGGGTTCAGTGGCTTGTCACAGTTGGTAACTTGTCTGCATAAAATCCTAATTAATATTATGACAGGACAGTTAGTCCTGTCATAATATTAATTACATAATATTAAAACTGTCTAGAGAATACGTGCAAGTGCATGTATTCTCTAGACAGTTTTATTTTGAAGGAGGAAAAACTTGAAACCAGTGTCATAACGGATCTTCTTGTCCTAGACAGGATTCAAATCAAGATTTTTCCAAAACTGTGCTCAGTTCTAAACCAAATCCATCTTTAAAAATCAGTCTGCTTTATTTTCCTTTAGTTTTACCAAATATTTCCACTTGAACTTTAGCAGGGCATCTCATTCTTCAGACATGTGCCTTTCCTCCCCTATACTTGATGGATGCTTTAAAACTACTGCTTGTAGTTAACATTACTTACTTACTTCCTATGATGTTTTAGTTAATCAGGCTTCAGTTCAGAAACAGTCTACTAACATATTAAAGAAATAAGCTGGTATTTCTTCCCCAGAAAAATGATATCCCACCTATTTTATTGGATTTGAAAATCCCAGGAAGTAGAGAAATATTCTGGGAAATTGTGGAAATTTTTTTTTCTACATCCAAAATAACAAGTCAAACTAATATAATCGCTAAATCATTAAATACATGAAACTACACTTATTTCTGGAATACAGTATTTTTGAATAAAGAATAATAATTTTACTCTCATTGTAATTCCACATTGCTGTACTGAGATTGGTCAGGCTCAGTGGCACACCCAGAGCGGGGGGGGGGCAAGGGGCCCGGGCACCCCCCAAAGAAAAGGAAAAAACACCAGAAAAATTTCCAAAAATCTTTTCCTAATTAAAATTCATTTTTTTTTATTTATGTTGTGTGCTACTTATGAATTAGCGATCACTGCAGATGCTCAGTTATAGGTCATATGCGATGTGTAGTGTGTATTCGCAAAACGTCTACTCAACTCGGCCCCCCCCAAAAGGTTAAATTTTGAGCGCTCGGCCCCCTCCAAGATTAAATCCTGAGTGAGCCACTGGTCAGGCTTAAGGTTTAAACAAGCATGATCCCAATCATTTTGTATTTTGCATGAATTTGAATCATTTGAGACAAAAAGCATTTGACAAAAAGACAAAAGTTTCTTTTTTTTTTTTTTGAATGAAACAGCAGAACAAAATATACAGTTTGGATGCTTCTATAGACTAGGGGATAGAAAAGATGATGGAGATAGTATGCATTGGTAAATAGACTCAATGAGTGGAGGAGAGGACACATGGGAGGAAGGAAATGGATTTTATGCAGTTGCTAAGGGATAATTACCTGAGACAGCATGTAATGAAGTATACTAGGGGTTTGAGAGTGCTCAATCTAGTAATTGCATCTGAGAATTGGTCTATAACAAATATGATCACATTGCCACCAACTGGTGAGAGTGATCATATTGTCTTGATCTGGGAGGTGGCTAAATGTGTGGAATTTTCATTTAAGACAGGGTATATGTGGAATTGCCAGGCTGGTAAGTATGACACGCTTAGGAGATTGCTTGGATCGGTGCAATGGCATGTAAAACTGCAAAGGCTGGATATTGATAGTGCATGGGAAGTGGTAAGGGAGAGTGTTTGAGGGAGGTAATGACTGACTGCATACCTAGAGTCTGGAGAGTAAATCAAGTGGGAGTTAAATGGATGAATAACATCATCAAGCTGGAGCTGCAAAAAAAGAAACAATTGTGGAAGGAATTTAAGGAGAAAAGTGACCTTCAGTACAGTAGGGTAAATTAGTGGTAAGAAAGACAAAAGCAGATTATGAAAGAGTTAGCAATGCAGGCTAAAGAGAATTCCAAACAGTTCTTTCAGTATGCTGTAAGTAAAAGTAAAAATGTATACAGCAGAATGATTTTAAGGAATGACAATAGTAGGAAGGTAACTGAATCAGTCAAGATAGTAGAATTACTAAGTGAACACTTTGCAAGAGTATATCATCCAGGTGGTGATATTGCAGGAATGAGGGAAAAACTGATGGTTTATACAGGAACTGAGGTGAATAGCATATTACAGAACCTTAATGTGAATACATGTGTGGGATTGGATGTTATACCAGCTGAAGTTTTACATGAAGCAGAGGCAAAGGAATTGTTAATGCCGTTGACCATATTGTTTAATCTAAGTCTCAGTTCTGGGTTAGTCCTGAGTTGTCAAAGTATTGGAGAAGATGGTTAAGAGCAAAATACAGGAATGGACAGATGGAAATGGGATACTGTATGAAGGACAGCATGGTTTTGTGAAGGGTGGATCATGCCTCAGTAATTTGCTCACATTTTATAATACAGTGAGAGCTGAATTGGAGAAGGTTAATGGGTTTACGGTGACACTGCTGGACTTTGCAAAGGCCTTTGACAGGATATCACATGGAATTCTAATCAGTAAACTGCAGCACATGGGGATGGATATAGGGTTGGAGAAATAGATAGAAGGATAGCTGATGGAAAAATATCAGAGAGTAGTTTATTCAGTTTGTTCTTGGACCACTGCTATTTAATTTGTTCATTAATGATATAGGAAAGGATCTGAGAGGAACTGTTCAGTTATTTGCTGATGATGCAAAGTTGGGTAGAGCAATAGTTAATATATAGGATGTCAAAATTTTGCAGAATGATTTAGATAGATTAGCAGACTGGGATAAGGAGATTGAATGTCAGTTTAATGTGGCAAAGTGTAAAGTTATGCATTTTGGGGTGAAAGGATTATCAGCAGTATACTACATTGGTGGAACCATACTTCAGGAAACTGACGAAGCCAGAGACAGGATTGTTAGTAGACAGGGAGTTAAAGTTTAGGGGGCACATAACAAAAGCGGCTAACGCAGCTCATTAGATCACTTGGTTACTGAAGAATACTTTGACGAGACAAACAGGTTATTGTTCCTCTTTATCTAGCCTTGATGATAAGACCCCATCTTGACTACTGCATACAGATCTAGGTGCCAGGATTTCTTGGTGATGGGGAGGTGGTAGAGAGGATCCAGAAGCGAGTGACCAAGATGGTAACTGGTCTATGGAATGAACTTTACAAGAAAAGGTTGAAGTTTTGTGAGTTACAGAAACTGGCTGATTTTCAGGAAAGGAGTGATAAAAATTTTACATTCAAATTACTGAGGGGCTTTTACAAGATTAATTCAGAGGAAATTTTTCAGAACAGGTGTGTTGTGGTGGGAGAACTAGAGGCCATCCATGGAAACTGGATGGCCTCTAGTTCAAGCAAAAAACCTAGTGTTAGAACTAGGTTTTTTGCTTGAAGAGTGATGAATGAGTGGAATAAGTTGCCAGAGTCTGTTGTGGTGCCATGACCGTGAATGAGTTCAAAGCAAAGTATGATAGATATATGCAAATGCCGAATAGTTCTTGACATGATGTTTAGGGCATCCCTCGATGAGTCTAAGGACTTCTTGGAGTTGCCCATAATAATAATAATATCTTTTTCTATTTTAATTTGAAATTACACTTAATTGTGATTAAAGGAATATTTTATTTGTCCATTGCTGATATGTTTACATACATACCAGTGGCAGCCGGTGAAAATTTTAAGTGGGGGGTGCTGCATATACCAAATAAAAAAAATAAGAAAAATAATTTATTTTTTCCTAATCAGTAACCAATTTACTAATAAGTAAATTTACATATGCAATTTTGTTGCAATATTTTTGAAAAATATTTCACCCTCAACACGAACAGACACTAATAATAAAAGTTTCATATCTCACAGAAATAACATGTGCAAGCATACAATTTATCTGTAGAGTGAATTTACATTTGTCATAACAAGTGAATGTCACTTATCCAACACTGCTCGACGAGCAGTGTTGGATTCACTCGTTACGTGCAGTGACAAGTGTAAATGGGTCTAGCCAGAATTGACTGAACGTGATAATTCTGACACTGCATCAGATCGCCGTGCATTTGTTTCGTAATTTAAAGCATTAATTGAACAATTCCAATTATTAACTATTCAATCAATGTCGAAACATAAGCTGTAACTTTTAACATGTTGTATTGCACTTATATAATGTTGAAAGCATTGCTATTATTTATAAACACAAACAAAATTTAATTTTTTTCGTTATTTCCTTGGGGTTTCTGCAGTGTCGCAGTGCTTATGTACAAGCCACCACTGATACAAGTTGAGCAACCAACAGTCATGAAAGTCTGACTATATTGCATAGCTTCTTATGGCAGATGTGTCTGCACTGGGCATATTCTGCTGCTGCTTCATGCCATTGTATGCCAGTTCTATTAATGTCTTATTTGATATTGCTAGTTCATCTAATTCGGGACCTACCTTTTACCTAATAATCTCTGGATCAAGCGAATGGCCTACATTCTGAAAACCTGGCTGATCCACTGTAGCATTTCCTTACACAGGGGATAGTGCTAAGAGGTAGCTAATGACTTGGTATATCGCTTCATTATTCATGAAGCCAAGCCATCTTACTCCCAAAATACCCCTTAAATACTATTGATCAAAAGCATCAAACCTGTCCTTACAAAGTTCATCAAGTTTCTGATCATCTCTTATACAGTGGTCTGATATTCTACTGCCCTTCCAAACTTTCTATAAATTTTTAAACATCCCTGAAGCTATTTCTAATCTTCATTCCTCACCTCACCAGTATCAGTTACCATGATAATTGAAATGTAGAGATTGTTCTATAGTGCATCTTTTAAAAAAAGACAGAGGACTTATCACTTGCTTTCATTACATTTGTTTTCACAAAATTAATAATCAAACCTAGCTGACTCTAAGAATAATCAATTACAGCAATAAAGGCTATTATGCCAAGGCTAAATCATCAGCAATAAGATTCTCAGGCCATTTTAATTCCCAGTCCTTCCTTGCAGAGTTCTTTGTTCATCACAGAATCATTTACAAGACTAAATAGAAAAGGTGATAAGACACACACACATCCCTTACTTTAGCTGTTATTTAAGCCATTCACCATATGATTTATTAACTTTAACACAAGCCTTGCTGTTAACAGTCTTCCATGCATTTTGCCATCAGCTGAATCAAAAACTTTTTTAAAGTCAACAAAACATGTGATTACAGGTTTCTGAAATTCTAAACATTCCTCAAGGATCTGCCACAGTGAAAATATTTGGTCTATGTAGCTTCTTTCCCCTTAGAATCCACACTGCACATCATCACTTATCAATCAGATCTTTCATCCTGTTGAGTATAACAATGCAATGAACTTACTTGGGATAGACAACAAATTTATACTCATAATTGATAATTTTAGGAAAGGATTAACTAATAAAGGAAAACTAATTTTAATACTTCCAATATTTTGTCTGTCACTGAGATATCTTCAGGGATTACAAATAACTCTTATAACACACACTCAAATACAACACAATACAAGTGAAACAAGTGGGTGACTCTAAGGTCCTATCTAGGTGGTGTGTTCTCTATGGGTGCTTGTAGGTGGTCTAGGGTGTAAAGTGGGACCTCTGATAATTAACGTTTCCCAAATTTTGGGAAGTTTTATGCAACTATATTTATTTAAATTTTGGTTGATTTCTGAGTGTCGCTGCAGATTCTAAAAACAGTTTTTTTTTGTTTTTTTTTACTATGGTGGAGTATGGCAGTTTTTCTCCAGGAGATCCTGTGGGTTGTATCCAAAACATGGTCTGCAAGGCCAGATTGACCATAGTCGTGATTGCAGATGTATGATTTGTGTTCTTCTAAACGGATGGTCGCTGATCTACCTGTCTGTTCTGAAGTAAGCCTTGCAGGCTTACTTCAGAACAGACAGGTAGATCAGCAACCATCTAGATCAGTAAGCTTGCAGGAACAGGCTTTATATTATTTATATAATTAGTATATAAAGTACTCTGTTCCTTAAAGCTGGCTTACTTCGGACAGACAGGTAGATCAGCTGCCATCCGTTTAGAAGAACACAAATCATACATCTGCAATTATGACTATGGTCAATTCGGCCTTGCAGACCATGTTTTGGAAACAACCCACAAGATCTCCTAGAGAAAAACTACCATGCTCCACTATAGTAAATTCAAAGAAGAAAGACTGTTTATAGAATCTGCGACAGCACTCAGAAATCAACCGAAATTTAAATAAATACAATTGCATAAAACTTCCCAAAAGTTGGGAAACATTAATTATCAGAGGTCCCACTTTACATCCTAGGCCACTTACAAATGCACATAGAGGGAACACTACCTAGATAGGGATTTAGAGTCACCCACTTGTTTCACTTAGTATTGTGTTGTATTTGAGTGTGTGTTACAAGAGTTATTTGTAATCCCTGAAGATGTCTCAGTGACTGAGACGAAATATTGGAAGTATTAAAATTAGTTTTTAATCCTTTCCTAGTGCTGTAAAATATTCCACTAAACCTTCAACATGATATCCTCCAGCACTTTAGCCTCAACACACAGAATAAATAATGGTAATAAAAACCTCTTACCTCTCTCTCTCTCTCTCTCTCTCTCCCCTTTTTTTATTTTTATATTAGGCCAATATCTATATCTTTTCATATATGGGTCCATATTTGCATACATATAACCCCCCCCCCCACACACACACACCTGTCTGCTTTTTTTTTAATCCAGATTTCCACCATCCTCATTAACCACAGGAGCATGTGAATACCTCTGCTTCTATTTATCTGAGGTATGATGATGCCACACAACCAGGGCCACCTCATGGGTAAGAGGCACCTTTGTTCAAAGTTATATTTCAGTGGTCCCATAAAATAGAATTTGTAAATTAATTTCAAGAAATTTTTATTCATTTAGTATATAAATACAAGATGTACATAATTGTACATAAAAATAGAGCATCTCAAAAAAAAATTTTTTTTTCAATTATCACAAAAAAAAAATTGCAACACAATTCGAACCTGCTTTGACGCATCACTCATGAAGCAGTACATCAAAGCAAAGTGGCTAATCAGTTGTTGAGTTTACTACTGTTCACTTTTTATTGCCATACTGTTTATTATAAGTCATGTGATCTACATAGTAAAGTTTTACTTCATGAATAAGAGGATTGTACTGTTCCCACCACAGATGCAAGAACCTTGGCTGACACAATGCCAAGAAGAGTCACTTCATGTTGAAGGGGAGAAAGGAATAAGGTGATGTATGAATTCATCATCAACATGCTTTATACATAAAATTATCCAACTGTTGTACAAACAAAATAGCTACCACTTCAAAAACTAGGATTTTCATAAAAGAAAAGAAAAATAAATATGAACATTATTTCATAATTTTCTGACATAAACACTCATCCCACAAAACGCATTGATTACCCTATTATCAGAATGAATTCACCTTCTTCTCCCATGCACAGAAATGTCAAGGGGGGGGGGGTCTCGCATCTCTGGTTGTCTAGTATAAACGAAACATACTTGAAAATATACAATAGTTTAACAGTATCTACATTATTATTATTATTAAGAGACACCTCCAGGGAGTCAGGGACTCATCGAGGGAGGCCACATACTACACACCCCAGATATCACACTTATTCTTGAATTCATTCACACTGCTTGCACTCACAACATCCAAAGGCAATCCATTCCAATCATGCACCACCCTCTGAGAGAAAAATCTAGCCGTCACACCCTTCTTGGTGGCCTTCATTCTCAGCTTCCAAGGATGTCCTCTTGTCTTTTCCCCACCCTCCATAAATTGAAAAATTCCATCAATTGAAATCCTGTATGACCCTTTCAGAAGTTTATAAGTCTCAATCATATCACCCCCTCTTTCTCCTGTTTGCTAGTGTCTGCAGTCTACAAATTCTCAATCTGTCTTCATAGTCTTGATATCAGGACTGTTCTCCACAGTCCTGATATCATTTTTAACACTCTCCTTTGTACTCTCTCCAATATATCAGAATCACAACAGAAACCAGGAGACCAGACCTGCACACAATAGTCCAAGTGAGGTCTTATCAAGGCCTTGTAAAGAGGCAAAATGACATCCTTATCTTTACATGTGACGTTCATTTCAGCATTAATTATCTTTTGAGTTGTATTAGCAATCTTTGCCACATGGCCCCTGAACTTCAACTTCCTACCTATTAACACTCCAAGAGCCCTACCCTCATCAGTTTCTTCTAGCCTAATCCCACCAATATAATATGACATTGGATATATAATCATACTGAAGTGAATGACTTTACATTTACTCACATTGAATTGACACCCGTTTTCCCATGCCCACAATTCCAGTCTATTCAAATCATTCTGCAAGTACTGCATATCAGCAGCATTCCTGATTACCCAACCTGTCTTTGCATCACCAGCAAATAGCTGTATGTTGCTTGTCAAATCCTTCCCAATATCATTAATGTACAGATTGAATAACAGTGGACCAGGAAACTGATCCTCATGGCACACCACTTGTTACCTTAAATCTTGCAGACTCAGATCGCCCATATACCACTTTTTGATATGTCAGTCAGCCATTCTCTTATCCATGCTAATATTGTAAACCCAAACCCATATTTTCCAATTTATGCAACAGTCTACCATGCTGTATCTCAAAAGCCTTAGCAAAATTCAAAAGTATCATGGTGTATCCATGATACTTTTAAATTTTGGATTATTATTATTATTATTATTATTATAAATTTATAACCACGATTTTAAAGATTGTTGTTAATTTTCTAACTCTTGTCTGTCTTATTTTTCATAATTTCTTACATAATTTCTTATTTACACTTCTGACTTTTAACTGACCATTTCGACTAATACTTCTTTTCCTGTGATCTTTAATATGCACCGATTCTTGTTAATACCAACATTGTCCTCCCAAAATTTAATGAAGTTGTATAATGTACTTTTGAATTTAAAAGTGCATTAATAATACTAAGATACAGTTTTTTGTGATTTAACTTTGGTATTACTATACGAGGATAGCCTGCTTTTCGATACTTCCCACATTATTATATGAAATTTGGGCAATAAATAAACAAGATAAACAAAAAATAAAAAGTGAAATGAGATATTTGAGAAGAAGTGCAAAATCCACATTATTAGAACAAAAAAGGAACAAAGATATTTCGAAACAACTAAAAACAAAATCAATAGAAGAAAAACTAAACAATTATAAACAAAAATGGATAGAAAATGTAAACCGAATGGCCAACACCCGATATATTAAACAAATAATAAAATATAAACAATTGGAAAGAGAAGGCTGGGTAGACCTTAAATAAAAGGATATTAGATGGATAATGAGACTAGAATAGACCAATATGGTCTATATCCATAATTAGCATTATGATGATGATTATTTATTGCCTTTGTGTGGGGCACAACCTGCACACCAACATAGGACAGCCCTGCACATGTAATCCTCCTTACCTCCAAATACCAACTCACTGTAATCTCCAAATTCTTCTCTTTCTCTCTCCCTCCCCTCCCTCATTTTAGCTATGCCTCTGTGGGAATTTCCTTTCCTTCACATATAAGCCACCTCTCTCACCCAGTCCATCCTTTAATCAACCAGCAACATGCACCTCCAAATGTAAGATACCTCTTCTCTTTTCTATCTTCCTTTTATAATTATTATTATTTTGGTAACCTTCATGAAATCAACAGACTCATCATGGGAGGCCCACTCAACCAGTATCATAATGAGCTTTGAAGTTATTTACACTACCTGCATTCCACTCACCAACAATTCTCTGTGCAAAAAATCTCACACCCTTCACATATTTATACAACTTCCAGGAATGGCCTTTCATTCTTCCCATCTAATCCACTCTTATTAAAATTCCTTCTGTATTAATTCATTAACTAACTTGAAGGTCTCTATCATATTGCCTCTTTTCCTCTTATCCACCAACCTCTGTAATCTACATTCCCTCAAATGCTCTACATATCCAACACTCCAGAGTCCTGATATCACTTTGGTCATTCGTCTTTGGACCTTCTCTATCTCTAGCGTTTCCTCATCACAATGAAAACCAGGTGACCAAATCTGAACACAGTAGTCCCTATGTGGCCTGACCAATGCCTTATATAGAGGTACCAACACCTCCTTATCCCTACATGTCAATGTACTTTTTATCATGACAGTGATATGATGTGCAGTCTTTGCAACACTTGTGATGATGTACCCTTGGTACTTCAGTCCACTGTCTACCATCACTCCAAGATCCCAAATCTCATCCATATCCTGAAGTACAGCTCCACCAATACAATATGCAGCCTTATATCTGTATCCCAAAGTGTAACACCTTGCATTTATTAATATTAAAACTACAACTCCACTCATTTGAGATCTCCATTCAGTTCACATGAAATATCATTAACAAATAAGTTAAACAGTAGGGATCCAAGTACAGAACCCTGAGGCACACCACTGGAAGACACTGCTCCATCATACACAACTTGCTGGTATCATTCAGAGAGCCAATTTCCAATCCATCTAACCAATATACTATCTACTCCTATCCTCTGCAACTTGTACATCAATTTATCATGTGGTAACCTATCAAATGCTTTTGCAAAGTCCAAGAACATCAATCAATGTATATGATTCTCCCTTATCCAACACATTCGTCATCTTATCATAAAACATAAGCAGACTGCTAAAACAAGACCTGTCCTTCACAAACCAACGCTGGCTGGCCATCAGAAAGAAGCTTATATTCATCAACCCAATCTTGTATTCTATTTCTAACCAATTTTTCCAACACTTTGATCATGGCTGCAGATATACAGACTGAAACTTCTGTTCTCAAACCATGCTTGTGGAGTGGTATTATTTTGCCTTCTTTCCACTTCTTAGGAACCTTCCCTACAGGATGACTTTCATTAAATAACCACAAGTCAAGGGCATGGCTTACTCTTTTGCACATTCTTAAAAATATGTGGTAATATGTCATCCATGTCTGTCAGACTTTAAAGAGATTATTCATGAAATAAAAGAAGACAAAGGTAGAGAAACCAGAAATTCGAAGCCATTTCTAGAGGTTTCAAGAAAGCTGTGATGAAAAAGGAGTAAAAGTTTTAAATAGAGAGTAGTGAATACAAAACACAGTAATAAAGTGTAGATTAATATGTAATTTAATAATAAATAATTGGAACTGAAAGTTTAGTTAAAAGAAATGCAAAATAAAGTTGTATATGAAATTGATTTAATAAAAGCGAATGAAAAAAGAGTTTTCATTTGTAATGTACAGTTATGTGAAGAAGAAGAAAAGTTTAAAATTATTACTAACACATGACAAATTGGTAAATCAAAAACAGAAAGGACCTTAAGCAAAATGAAAATTTATCACCATTATGTTAAAATTTAAGACTTGTTGAACATATCAATGACTAATTGAAATTTACAATATGCAAAGTAATGGTAGTCCACACTACTTGAAAGGGTATAACAGAAAAAAATTCTGTTTTATCTTAATCTTCACACTCATTTTTCACTAATATCTTTAACTGCATAAGAGCATATAATATTTTATGCTCAACTTTTAAAAGTCATTAATAAGTGGCAGCATTCTAAGAGCAAATGTAGAGTTTTAATCTAAAATATAAAAGTTCTGCTTGGATTAACTTTATTTTTGTTTGTTTTTAATATATGAGTGGCACTGGCATCAGTCCAACTAAATGTGTCATCAGCAAATAATGGGACCTTGCAGTCAAGGCTTTATACAAGGTCATCAGCTTAGAGAATGGATCTGGTAACAGAATATGCAATAAACAACTATCCTTGATCTTGTACTTTTTTTTTTCTTAATCTGTGCTGTTTGTCAGGTGTGAAATTCAAACCCCTGTTGATAACTTATGATATTCTTAATTTAACTAATGCTGCTGATTCTGAAACTTGGATCTTTTTATGTAACATAGGCAGAAATTTGAGAATCAGCTTATCACAGAAAATGATTTCAAGTGCTGCTCTGGCTGGGAAAAAAAATACCACTTCCTTAGCACTTTATCTAAAAAGTAATTTGATTTTTATGTGAAGAAACATATTTGAAAGTAAAAGTTCGTTTTTGTATTTATTTATCTATAGGATATGATTAATATTGCTATATAGGCTACTGCTGGGCTGGTAGTAAATTATCATTAGTCTCTGCCTCAGTCAGCTATTAAACATTTACTTTTATATAGTTTTTTCCATAGATATTTGAAAAGTAAATTACTTATCAAACATTCTATTTTATTTCTAATAAGATAGTTTGGTAACAGTTATAGACACTGCAGTATTTTTATATAAATTTTTGTAAATACAATATCATTACTATAACAGTATGCTAGTATTCTTGAGAGCTTATATAGACTGGAGAAAACTTTAGAGTTCAAATCTGTTGATTTGAACTCTTAGATGAAATTCCAAATGTTCCACAAAAGTATTTAGAATGAACCAAATTATTATTATTATTCAGGCCTCCATGGAGTCAGAAGACACATCGCAGGAAGTCCTTCCTAGGAAACACAAAGTCTATCATACCACTCCTTAAACTCATTGATTGTTCTCGCTCTCACCACTCTATCAGGCAATGCATTCCATGGTTCAACCACCCTCCATGCAAAGAAACCACTCCTCACCCTCTTGCTCACAGTGATAATTAAGTGATAATTGTATCAGCTCAATATAAAAAAAAAAAGTGCTCTGTTATGCTTAGTTTTTTTATTTAGTAGTTTTATAAGGTTATACTCTGGCAAAAGTTGAAATGACATAATAAACACAGCATCATATTGCTGCTATTCTTATTTCACTTAAACACAACATATTACATTTGCAATCTTAAGTTGAATAACTTCATATTGTTTTTGATGGTAGAAATCACAATCATTGCTCTCTCTCTCTCTCTCATCTATCTATCTATCTATCTATCTATATATATCCATGGTTCAACAAAGTTTGCAAAACACTACCAAGTAAAAAATTTACTTCCCCAAGATCTCCCCCCATTTTAATGATATGTCTTAGTATCATTAAAAAAATTAAAAAACAGGAAGTTCCACAAAATGATTAATAGTACTGCACTGTGGTTAGAGAAGAGTGGACAAGTGGATTTGTCAGCCCCTGTTTATATCTGACTCACAGCTGAAAAGTCACAAGACCTATAGCAGATCAGTGTCATGTGGGCAAGAGGATAAGAAGAAAGGAGGCATCTGCTTAAATTTTTTTTGACAATTGAAGGTTGCATTCTTTGGGAAAGGCTGTTCCAAAGAACAACATATAAGGTCTGGTTTTAAGATGCCTAGATTTAGGCAAGCATAATTGCTTCCATAAATATACAAGAAACTACATGAAAGTAAATGACTGTACTTCTGTACCTCATAATAGTCATTGACACATAATGTCATGGGGAAGGACATCATGAAGAGAAAAGCTAAACTTTTCCTACATTCTAGATTAGATGACTAACACCCAATAGGCAAACAGGGGAGAGCCCCTAGCATACTTTTGAAAAAGTTGTATATATTCATAGACAATCATGAAATATCATATCATCAAATTCCTGACATGTACCTTCAGGGGGTATATAAGATATTAACATGATACATGAAAAAAAGTTATATCATTACTAACTTCCTATTAACAATTTTCCTCCAAATCAATCTGCTATCTATCAAGACTGCAATATTCTATAGCTTGGTCTTCCTCTGGGTATTTTTCCTGCCATCCTGGCAAAGAACACTTGATTTGATAAGCTAAACCTTTCTTCGCCCATTCTCATTAAGTGACCATACCACTTAAGATTAGCTCTGCTAACACATTCCTTGAATGCTAACAATGGCAAGTTCTTTCCTAATATCCTCATTTTTAATACAATTCTGCCATTGATGCAATCTGTTCACTCCCTTAATCTTTCTCAGAATTCTGATCATATCTGTGGTCTCCAGTCTTTGATCATGTGTTTTATTTCTAACCCAGCTCTCAGATCCATAAGATAAAATTGATTTGAACACTGTCTTCTTGTATACAGCTAGTTTAGTGTTTTGACTAATTTCTCTCCTATTCCATATAAATTTATTCATAAATATAAGCATTGCTAATTCTGTTGTCTATATCGATATTTAATTTGCCATCTTCACTAAAATTGTGCCTAAAAAGCTGAAATGTTTTACTTGTTCTATAGGTTCTCCATTCAGGATGCAGTTGATATTTTCAAAGTTTCTGCCTATTGTCATTGGCTTTGTCTTTTTATTGCTGATTTTCATACCAAATTTATTACAGTAGTTATTCAATTTGGTCAGGGAATCCTGCAGACTTGTCCTGGATTTATTTTGAGATATAACATCATCTGCATAAAGTAAAGAGCTGAGTTAACATCTCCAATTCATTATGTGATCCACATAGAAGATGAATAACAGTAGAGATAATGTACATCTTGTCTCACGCCTGATTTAACATCAAACCACCTTCCTGTTCCTCCTTCAATTCTAACTGCTGACTTATAACTCAATAGACTAAGTACTGCTTGATATAATATCCAGTTTACACCATATAACTGTAGCGTTTTGAACAGGTTTTCTCTTGGCACTTTGTTATATGCCTTTTCTAAATCTACGAAACTTAAATACAGAACTTTATTATATTCCCATGATTTCTCAACTATTTGTCTTAAAATGAAAATCTGATCCTGACCTGTATTTGGCTTGAATCCAGTTTTTTCTTCTCCAAGCTTCCCTTCCACAATTTTTCTTAGCTATTTCTCACATACTTTCATAAATCTTACCAAGAACACTCATTAGAGAAATTTCTCTGTAATTCTCACATTCAGTTTCATTTCCTCTTTTTTAGATGGGTACCATGAGAGCTCTACTTATTCAGTACTGGAATTCAATCCTGTAACCAGGCCTTCTTGAATTATGCAGTGTAGCCCCTATATAATCATATATCAAATGTGTTTAATTATTTTTAAATGAGACTGAATCTAATGCTGCAGGTATTCTGAGATGCTAATATGGCCTCTGAGGAAAACTGCCAAGTTCAAAACAATGGTGTATGATCAGGGAGACTTTTAAACCTCATGTAAAAGACAAATCTGCTCTTCAGAAATCATCTTAAGTAGTGCCATATGAAGACAACTCATACCAAAGGTGGAAAATGCAAATCATATCACCTGTTATTATTTTACATTATGCTTCTGTATTTAAAATAATGTTGATATATAATAAATTTAGTTTAATCCTTTATCCAAGTCTGTGCAAACAAAGTTTGTGCCTGAAAGTATCTTCAGGACTGGGGTAAAGTGGTACAACACTGGTCAACTCCTTGCAAAGGTGGAGCAAGATACCAACACTCCTATCTCAGTATCTCCCATAATGCAAAACACATCTCCTTGCGGATATGTGTTCTGCCAAACGGTGTGCCACCTTTTTATTAAATTACTCTGGATTTAGAGAAAGATGTTGAAAGTTTATTTTTCACTTGGTCAGATGTTGTGTTGTTGTACCACTTTACCCCAGTCCTGAAGATACTTTCAGGCGCAAACTTTGTTTGCACACACTTGGATAAAGGATTAAACTAAATTTATTATAGTCTGACAAGTGAAAAATAAACTTTCAAATGTTGATATATATATCGCAGCATTCATCTTCATTCTAATGTACCCCTGCACTGCAGTTTGGAAGAACAATGGGACAGTGCACCACTTGAATGAAAAAAAAAAAAAAAAAAAACATGAATTGAATTCTCATCATGACATTATATGGATTTTTTTTTTTTTTTTTTTCAGTATAAGGTGAGTTAGTCAATCTCATACAAAAGTATCAGTATGTTTTCTATCTTGGAAACTCTGGTTTTTCATCCTGCATACAGACAAATCAGTAGAAGCATAGATAGAAGATTAAGTAATGTAGATAGTGGGTTGTGTGATGTGGAGTAATCTGCAATTAGTTCTTGGACTTCCTGGAGGTGTCACAATAATAATATGGGACCCACAGTGTAGTAAAACATTTTAATAAACCTTAATAAAAAAAAGTGTGCTTGTTTTTTGTCATATGCCACATGACTGACTTAAATTTAAAATCATATTATATAGCGATAACAGTTCTTAATAATTTTTCTCAAATGAATGACAGTTTTATTTGCAAATGGTATGAATCTTTCAGCTATATTATATTTATGCAGAAACAGTATAGATAAATGGGATCCTCTTCCACAAATATAGTGTTGGAAGTAGAAGGGTCTTGAGGCCTTCTGATGGACTCATGACCATATTCTCACAAATATTGTTTCTGAACTTCACATAAAAAAAAAGATTGAAAATTACTGCTTGATACAGTGAAATAATCATTATTATTTCTCATAATTCATTGTTACTTTGCCATTGAAGAAATATGCTGTATGAAAACTGCAATTCACATCATAAATGCAGCATTCTCAATTACTGGAATTTAGTCTATTCCCATTTTTGTTTTTGGTTTAAGAAACTTTCTTGCTCAATAGTTTCTTAGACAGTATTCTGTTTGTTTTGTCCAAAGTGCAAAAGCCCTACACTCAAGAACATTAACATTCCCTCACTTACTCCTGTGGCAGTCTATGCAAATCCTTCTGAAGGGAAGGTTGCATCAGAATCATTCTGCACAATCTTCCCAGGCTTTGCATCATTTGCAGCAAACACAAGTAGTATTTTGTCAAACATCTTACTAAATCTAGAAATATCACAAATATATATATATATATCCCTCATACCTAGCAGAGTTGTCAGTTTATTATAAAAATAAAAAAATAATAACTAAATTATGTGAAGGAGGGGGGGGATAAACATGATTTTCCAGTAACCCATATTCTCTTCCATAGAGATTCCTTTTCTCATGTACCTAATCCAACATTCTAGCTTCAACCAACTCCTTCAGAACCTCTCTCATCAATAAAGATTCTGAAATTGGCTTGTGATTCAATGCCTGTGTGGCATTACCATATGTTATGTTAGCCTTGCACATGATAGGTTGCAAAACCTATGCTTTTTTTTTTAATTTTATACTGCATTTTAAATAATGTTCATCCACTTTGCTCTTTATTTTATCACCATCCCCACCCAAAGCACATTACTATGTAAGAAAGTGGTTAGAAAGAGAGAAGGGGGATTGATGATGTTTTTGCCAGAGGGTGTAGTTTTTGGTAACCACTATGAGAGAAAGACTTCAGAAGGTAAAGATAAATAGAATGAAAGAGGACAAGAAGTTGATTTAGTAGGTTTGAAGTGGGACTGTAAATGGACATTGAACAGTAGCCGCTTGTCTTATTTTCCCACTTGCCAGATTCTCAATAAGCAACCAACTGACTGATAATTCCTTCTTTCACATTCTTTTAAAACCAGTAGTGCTATCTCCCCCACAGTTTTATTGCCTTATTAAGAGCAATTTTACTTTATACTGCATTTTAAATGACGTTCATCTACTTCGCTCTTTATTTTATAACCATCCCCACCACAAGACATACATACATACATACATACATACATACAGAGCCAGCGGAAGCGGGCATTCATGCGGGTGCCGCTACGAAGGGGGCGGTGCCGCTGGGGAGAACCACCCTTCGTGCCTGCAGAACCACACACGCCCGGATCGTTACAGGGGCGCTTAGATAGAAATTGCATGCGGGCACCAAAGACCCCTATCGCTGCTTCTGCATACATACATACAAAGGCTTCTGGGAATGATGCAAAGGACACTGATGTGTAGAAGTAGGAAGACTCTTGTTCCATTGTATAAGGCTTTGATTAGGCCACACATGGACTATTGTGTCCAGATTTGGTCACCGGGTTTTCAGAGGGATGAAGAGGTGTTGGAAAAGGTCCAAAGGCGACTGACTAAGGTAGTTTCTGACCTCTGGAATGATGTCGAATATGAGGAAAGATTGAGAAGATGTAATTTGCAGAGTCTGGTGGACAGGAGGAAGAGGGGAGATATGATAGAAACCTACAAGTTGGTAAGGGGTTGTTATAGGATCAATGCTGGAGAGGTTCTACAGAGAATAGTGGTAGATCAGGGGAGAACCAGAGGTCATCTCTGGAAACTGTATAAGGAGGGTGTGAGTAGGGGAGTGAGAGGCAGGTTTTTTTGGTGCAGAGTTGTGAATGATTGAATGCCTTGCCTGAGAGTGTGGCATCTGCAAGGAGTTTGAATGTGTTTAAGATACAGTATGATGAGTTGTGTGTGTGATAAAAGGACTCCCAGATGAGTCTTTGACTCCATGAGGTCTTGGGGTAATAATAATAATAATTACATTTCTACTGTCATGAAATGCATAACATGTTCATTGGATGATTCCCCTATTTCTACTACCATTGTCATCTTATTGCCAACTTCATTCCTAAAACAATCTTTTATAGTGAAACAGTGAAGTAAATCTATAATAATGCTGTGTCTGGCTGTCCATGGTAACATAATTAATCAAAAAATAAAAGGACTTCAAATTTTAGCAGCGACTTAAAGTTGATCATGAGAACTGCCATGCAAAATAATAATTTGACATGTGATATTTTAATAAAAATAAAAATTGGGATCCTTTTAGAAGGCATATGATTTACCTAGCATATCTGATGGGGAAACTATTGACAGTTAAGTTCAAATGCCATTTATCTTTTAGGTTAGGAGTTATCCTGGATATAGTTTTTGTTTTTAAATATATCAGTTCCATATACATGCACAAGAGGTTTATCCTGTAGTACTATGTGTAAACCAGATTTAGGGCAGAAGAAGGATATTATTATTTTCCATCAAAAGAGGGAGGTTGTAATAGTTTTTAGAGTACACTTCTTGGGGAAGGCTGGTCTAGAGAATAGAGGCAAATGGAATTAAAGAGGGGGGGGAATCAGATTGGTTGGGTTTTTCAGATGGAATGGACTGTAAAAGAATATTAGGCAGCTTGTTTTAACAGGCTTGGGGAAACAGAGCAATAATGAATGTCATTTCAGTGGATCAATGCTTGTGAAAGTATCTGCAAAAAAAAAACAATGCTGAAAACTGTCTGTGAAACAATGGTTGAAGTGAGACATTAAGAGAAGGATTGTTGATTAGTTGGATTGCCCTTCCCTGGACAACATCAGATGTTTTCAGATTTTTGGTACACTAGCTCATACATGAGAACAGTGTTCCCAGGGAAGACTGATCTGAGATTTGTACAGGATTAGTAACTGGATAGTGAAATAGCATCTTTTGATCAGAGATCCCAAGTCTTTTATTAGAGTTTGAGGAAGCCATATTATACAGTAGGGAACAAATTAATCCGAACAAGTGCAAATTTTCGTCAAGTTTTTGGTTTGGTTTTTGTTTCATTTCGCAATAATTTTGGATTTGGTGTTAGTTCACTATTTCGATTGAGTGCTGCATGTTTTAACTGTCTCTGCAATGTTTATTAACAGTGTTGTGCATTTTTAATAGTGTAAACAAGTTGACATTCGTAGTGTTTTATTCATTTTGTGTAGCTATAAAATGGATACATCTCCAAGAAAACATTCAAAAATATGTACTCTTTCTCAGCACACACACACATACACACCCATTCATTACTCAAAGACAAATTGCCAATGAATGTGGTGTTGGTTTGTGTACTCTTAATGCGATTTTAAAGAAGTTTACGGAGACAGGTACCTTTTCTCCTGACAGAAAAGGAAAATGTGGGTGAAAAAGGAAACTATACCTACTCAAGTTTGTTTACTAGTTAGGAAAAGCAAAATAACCCAAGATTGTCTGCTGTAGACGTAAATAGAGACTTGGCAGCTAGTGGGATTAATGTTTCTGACATGACAGTCCATTGAACATTGTTGGAAGCAGGGAGGACTGCCCACAGACCAAAAAAAGAACTGTTGATGATGGCTATGCAGAAAAAAGAGGCTCCAGTGGGCAAAAGTGTACAAAGATCAGACTGTTGAGAAGTGGAAGGTCATATTCTCAGATGAGAGTCATTTCTTTGTCTAAGGAATGGACAAAGATTGTCTTCTTTGTCAATAAGCTCTTAAACACCCAGCTAAAAAGATGTTCTGGGGTTGTTTTAAATGACAGTCCAGAATCACTTGTGCCTGTTGACAGTATGATGAAAAGTGACAAACATATAAAAATATTGGAGAAAAGAGTGGTCCCACAGATCCAAAAAGACAAAAACTCATATTCCAACAGAATCTCGTGCCACACTTCAAAAAAAAAAGTGAAAGCGTTCCTCAAAAATCACAACATCCAATTACTTCAGTGTCTAGGTAACTCTCCTGACGTTAACCTAATAGAAAATTTGTGGGCCTTTGGAAAATTAAATTGTGATACAAAGGATAACTTAATACAATCCATTATAAAAGTATGGTTTCATGTAGAAAAAATGTGTTCTACATTGGTAAAGTCCATGCCTAAGTGAATTAATGAACTTATTAGGAACAGAGGAGCACACACCCAAATTATTAGGTTGCACTTTTTTCAGTTGGAGGTTAATTTTTGTACTTATTTTCTTGCAAAATTAAAATGTGAGTGTTCAGATTAATTTGTTCACTACTGTATGATGCATTTATGCCAGGAAAGGCAAGAAGTTAATGTCACTCTAAGAAAACAGAGGTTTAGTCCTGTGTAGTGATTTCTGTATTATCAGGAGTAAGTGAATACAAGATCCTTTTTTTGCAAGACAGATGAGTGAGAATAAAGCAGGAACTATGTGTTTGGTAACATTAAAATGACAAGTTATCCTCGTCCCATTGAAGAATGGCATAGTCTGTGTTTCAAGCATTGATTGTGGAAGAACTTGAAGCTTTGGATGTGTGTTTTGGGCACTATGAGGTTTGTCAAATGGATAGGAGAAATGGAGTCTACTATTGTCAGCAAAACTATGGCTAGAGAGTTATTGTTCAGAGAAGGTCATTTATCTATAGGAGAAAAAATGGTAGGTTAGTTATAGAGTAGCCCTAGGGCAGCACTCCTACACTGATGTAGGAAGTCTGAAGAGAGGAAGTTAGCTCTCTCTCTCTCTCTTGTGCATCATTCCTCTGCAGAGCAATAATGCACATTAGTCCACCAGAGAGAGAGAGAGAGAAAGAGAGTTAGCTAGCTACCCAATTACAGAAAGAGCAGAAGATAGCACCATCCATCTCCAGACAGATCTATGGAATGTGTTCAGAGATGACTGATGTAGGCTAGAAGATCTGCCATGAATCCAGAGTGATGGAATGCATGCTGATGGACTTTTAGGTAGCCTAAAAGCTAACTATTGATAACATTCTCCATTATTTAGAGTGTAGTCTGACAACAGACATTTCTCTCTTGGAATGACTGAATGCTTGTTTCCACGTACTAGATAGATACCAGCTAAGTATTAAGGAGTGTAGACAGATTATTAGGGCAAGTGTTAGTTCTGGAGACATATGAATACAACAGGGGGAAATTCCATCAGAATGGGAAGATTTTTGGGTAATTAAGATTCCTTATGTCCTTCTTGCAAAAGATTACTGTGTCTGGTATGCTAGGAGATGTGTCTTCATTATCTGTGTAGAAGCTTAAGGGAAAGAATGATGCTAGGAAGTCAACTTTATGGGTTGTTGTTATTTATTGTTGTGGTTGTTGTTGTTGCAGCAGTGCTATCTGGGTAAGAAAGAAGTGACAGTACAGATAAGCAGAAGTTGCTCCCAGTGGCCTTTCAAAGTCAGATTTGTTGATGGTTGTTTTGCATGTGTTGCATACATCAGCATAGGCTGAGAATAAGACACCTTCCTGTCTCAAGCCATTTGCAGTATGCTGAATTTTTCTCTTGAATTGCCATTTCACATATATTGTTAAACTATAACCTGGATAATGGACAGGAATTTTGAATAGAGTGGAGAATTCATTTCAATGAGGATAATTTTAACAGTAGTCTAACCAGCAGAGGTTATCCTACTTGACACTATTGAGAATGGCTGAGAGAAAGATGTTCAATGGAAGAGGAATCTTACACATAAGATTATGAAACCATAATCTTACATAAGTTACTAAGAGGAGAGCTGACCTCTACAGTATATTTGGAAGGAGAACTGGTTAAGAAAAAATCAAGGGTATTGGGAGAATGGAAAGAGATCTATGCTGATTAGTAGTGCGATTATCTGTATTAGATCATTGCTTACAACAAGTACTTCTGCATCTCTTTCAGTTTAATGAATGGAACTGGAAAAGATTAGCCAATTGGAAAGTTGTGGACAGAGACTGATTATATGACTTCTGCATTAACTCAACTTTGGTGTTTCCTGAATCTGGTTACCGCTGATAAGACTTCAGTAAAGGTTGAAACCAGTCTGACTAGTAACCTCTTGTAGTGCAGAGCAATACACATCTGAAAAGAAGTGTGTTTTGCATAATGTGATACTAAGATAATTGATGAGAGGTTAACAGTCTCTGTATGCAAGTAACTCAGTCATGAAGATGCTTCATGCACAAACTTTGCTACTTGGATAAAGGATACAAGAATACAATTTCTTGGCAAGGATAATTTACTTTTAGATAATGGGTCATGTTAATCGTTCAGGTATAGGACATTTGAAGACATATTTTGCTACAACTATAAAAAGTTGTAGCAAAGAAAATAATATATATATGGTAATCCATCATTTTGCTACTTTATTATTTATATAAAAAATATAATGCCAGTACCAAGATCTCTAAAAATCTGTCAGCAGTACTTCTGAAGTCAATCCAATCTACTCACACAAGCACCGCTTTCAAGTTCACAGCAGAAAAAACCTGCAGATGAGCAGAAATGTAACTGCGTCCGTCTCCAACTAAGCCATCTCTTGATTAACTGTTATTAGCAAATGAACATGCCAATGTCTGGTTGGCTTGGATAGCATTTTCACTCTCCGACCAAGAAACTGTAGATTTGAATCATGTAGTGAGACCACTTCCTGCTTATTATTGTCCTAAAGTCGCTTAGAAAAAAGTCTGGCCCTAGAACAGAGGATCTGGATTATCTAACACTTGGCCCACTTACAGTTCTATTGTAGGTTTACTACTTTTGATCAATTAAGATTTATATTCATTGTTGAAATGTAAGAATATAAAAAGATAGAAAGCAAAGCACTTAAATTAACACTTCTGACCAATCCAGTATATGCTAGAGTACAACTTTGTGTTAAGAAAGACATCTCCACTGTGTGAGTAGTCAGTCTGGCAAAGGTCTTCAAAGTTGCAAGACTGTTTGTGTCAATTTATTTAGTTCTTCTTGTGTTGTTATTTTTGCAAAGATTTTTGAACAACATCTGATACTCAGGATAGTATTCTCTTCCTTTCCTATGTAAAACCAAGTAAATTCAGACTTGATGTAAAATCATCCCTTGTTTTTTGTTACATTGTAGTGAATGCTTCATCATTCCGGTTATTTGAACTGATTCTGATTCTTAGAATGCTTTTGAGTAAAAGCAGTAATCTACGTGGAACATCTCAGTTTGTGGCCATTCTACTTAGTGTTTTGTTTTCATTGTGTATGCTATCAGCCATGATTTGTGCTTTCTTTCATTCTCAATGTCCTTGAAGTGTTCCAATCAGTGTATCTCACCAGATTAGCCAGTCTGTCCTATGTAGTGTAGACCACAATTGCAACTGATCTTGTAGATACCTGGTTTTTGTTTTAAGTGGCAGATGTGCAGGTTTAGGTGTTCAGAGATTTTGCTGATTGGGTAGACAGTGTTTAAGTTTTGTTGATGAAGCAATCTTTCATTCATCTATGATTGATTGCATATGTGGCAGAATCACTGCTCCTTTGCAATTTTTTTTTTTTATGAGATTCACATAGAATTGTTTTGACTAATATTCTGTTGTAGCCATTTTTCTGAAAGGACAGAATTAAGATACTGTAGCTCTTGGTTAATTCTTTGAATAAAATTCCAGTCCATTTATGAGATATGCAATTGAAGAATAGTCATTTCTATGTCAGATGGAAAATCCTACAGAAACAAGAAAAACAACAAATCAGGCAGGAATAATCTGAGGATGGTAACCTTGAAAATAAGAATCCACTATTGAACATAGGTTCTTTTATAGTGATGTGGAAATGGTGTTTGCCTCCTTATTGCTAGATAGCCAGAAAACATCATAATAGTTTAGATTCTAGTCATTAATCACAACTTTTTCTAGCAAGACCTTCATCATTAGTGGAGATAAGTGCGAGGAGATTTCCTCACAGAAACGGAGGTTTTTAATCACAATTCAAATTGACTGTAGAACTTGTACTGTTTCATACAGGTACATATTACTGTCTGAAATAACAACTAAAAATCAACACCTTAGTGTTTAGTTCTGGGGTTAAAAGCCCAAACTTGTTCTTAACCCTTTATGTGAACTTCATGGAGTCCAAAGACTCATCCCAGGAAATCCAAGCTATCCACACAATCTATCATACCCCTTCTTGAACTGATTAACAGACAAAGTGCTCATAACTAATTTTGGCAACTCATTCCATTCATTCAGAGCTCTCCAAGAAAGAATCTGACCCTCATAGCCCTACTACTAACTACGTTGAGCCAACTTCCAGTGATGACATCTTGTTCTTGCCCCTCTAGCAAAGTGCTGAAACATTTCCCCTGAATCAATCCCATAAACCCCTCTAAGTAACTTGAATGTTTATATCGTATTCCTTCTTCTTTGCTTATCAACCAACTTTTGCAATCCACACACCCTCAATCTATCTTTATAGGGCACAGACCACTCATCTCTGAATCCTCTCCACCACTTCATCTCTAAGAAACCAGACCTAAGCACAGTAGTCTGGTTGTGGACGCATCAAGGCCTTATAAAGAGGAATAACAACTTCCTTATCTCTACTTCTTAGTATATTCTTCAATGGCCAAGTACAGTTCCGTCAGTGTGGTACATAGATTGTAATCGATTTATACCCAAGTGCATAACTTTACATTTCTTCACATTAAACTAATACCCATTATCTTTTGCCCAAACTGAAAGCCTATTTAAATCATCCTGCAAGCTCTCCACATCACCTTTGGTAACTATTACTCTACTCTACTCAATTTTGCATCATTGCAAACAACTGAATATTTACTTTCAGATTATTTTCTATATGTTTTATGTACAAATTAAACAGTAATTGGTCCAAGCATTGAACCTTGTGACACACTGCTATAGTCATCTGCTTTCGCCTAGATTCTGCTCCTCCATATACCATGATGGCAGGGTTGCCTCATCTTGCTGAAAGATTTAACCTCTCTAGTTCGGGAGAAGATTCCCAAACCAAACTAGAAGCCTCTCTAGTTCGGTTCAAGAAGATTCCTAGAACTAGAGAGGCTTCTGCTTTCTTCACACTGGATGGAAAACAGACTTATCCTCTGATGATGAAGATGCAAACTAGCGACCTAGCAATATTGGTTAAGAGTGCTTTCTTTTGGAAAATAAACAGTCAAAAAACTGAACTAATAGTTAACATATTCTGCAAATTTAACACCACAGATATCTGAAACTTGCATTATATATTGGCATTTTTCTTTTTCAAAAAATATGCCAAAGGATATATAATTCAATATGGAATCCAGTTCATACCCGAAATAGTATGTCAAGAGACTTCATATTAATAGTAATATTCATAGTAATTCTTAATCGCAGATCCAAAAGTGTCAGTTTTTTTTTTTTTTTTTTTTTTAACATAGTGCTAGAAAAAATTTATTAGCATTACATGAGAACTTTTTGGAAGCATTCAATCGGATCTATGTTTCTGATTCATTGAAAAAGCAAATGAGTAAACAGTGCATATGATTATTCAAAATTAAGTGGATATTGAATACCACATTATTTCTTAGCCGAATAAGAAACTCAAAGATAAGCTAAGAAATAATGTGGTATTCAATATCCACTTAATTTTAAATAATTTTACTTCGCCGAAGTGAAGCCTATTAGCTCTTATTTCAGTAAGTGTATATGATCTTTCCAAAGTCTGTCACAATTAAGGGAAGAACACTGAAGTTCTTTAAGACCTTGCGCTGGCGATAGCATCCTGCAGCAAGAACAGGTCGATGATGAGATCGATCTTGATGCGACACTTAACGCTTACTTTAGGTTTCTGTCTCGATATATCGCTGCATGTGGGCTTTTACTGGGCCTAAATCCTGCGAGCATGTCGCTTTATATTTTATATTATACCACACCACTTGTGTGAAAAAAAAATTGCTTCATTATTGAAAAGGAGTGTGTTGCTACTTGCGCTGGATATTGGTTAAAACTCGCAATAATATGCATGAAATCCGATTTTTTTTTTTTTTTTTTTTTTTTTTTTTTTTTTTGTGCATAACATCAAGAAACACGCATACATACTTTGGAAGTTAAATCAGACGATTTACCCGTTAAAGAGAAAATTTTGGACCTGTTCTGTCCTTTCAAAAAAAAAAAAAAAAATTAAAAAAAGCTTGTTTCTTGAAGCTGTACAATACTATTCCATAGTATTGTTGGGCACGTTCACGCGGGCATGATCTCGTGTACGCTAAAGTTGAATAGCTGAAGAGTAACAGTACGTTTCTTGTAATAATAATAACCATACTCCGTCTGTATAACAATATAATATAATATCTAAACCTCTAATTAGAGGTTTTAGATACACAACCGTCTCAGATGGACGATAGATGGATATATTAGTACTTTATTTTTTACATAGTCCGGAAATCCCGCTCTAGAGATCAAACATGGAGCTTTTTCAAGCCACTTCAGGCTTGCAATAAACCGGACGATGTTCTCAGGCTTGGCGACGCTCATAACCCATATAAATATTAAAAAATCATTCTTCAGATATTATTTTACAAACATCAGTAGCATTGCCACTTTTTAATCTATAAAATCCGCTAATAACAAGTCGCCATCCGGATTCATTTGAAAATATTTTCTTTAAAATGTATAATAAGTGCTAACTTGAAGCATGTGTAAAGTATGATCCCACAGACCGCTGTTTTCGAACAGTTCGTTTATAAAGCGGTATGTACATTATTGCACTGTATGTAA
Source organism: Typopeltis vanoorti (assembly GCF_054136105.1). NCBI lineage: Eukaryota > Metazoa > Arthropoda > Arachnida > Uropygi > Thelyphonidae > Typopeltis > Typopeltis vanoorti. The sequence continues at coordinate 43,268,157 of NC_143561.1, read as the reverse complement.
ATATTTCCATAGGAGTCGGAAAGATGATGCAATATGCATCCTTTGTTGGTTAAATAAAATACCCGGTCGCTCTCATATGACAGCGACCGGGTATTTTATCCAGTAAATTAGTCAGAGAACATACGCAATTAACAGACAAACACTACTCAATGGATGGTTTGCGAGATAAAGTTCAATCAGATCTGTAGAATGGACTCCAGATGAGTCCTGGGCTTCACGAAGCTGCCGAACATATTTTGCACTATGATGAAATAAATGATATCTGCACAGCTTCGTGGTAACGCACATACGCTAGTAGCAGAATTAAAACTACAGGATTTTTATAAAAATCAAGTGAATATTGGATCCAGCATTATTTCAAAGCCGAATGTAGACACTATGAAAGTTTCGTAAAAGTAAGTTGACTAGAGAACTTACGGGAATATGCCCGCTGGTATTTACGAGTCACCCTAGCGTGGACCACTTCAGAAAACACGCACGCTGCCCAAGCGTCCATATATTCGCTTTCTAATTTGGTCAATTTTTTAAGGTTTGACTGGCCTGACAGCTGTTTCGAACTGGTTGGTTCTCCTCAGAGACCAGGCAGAAACCTTAAGAGAGCAAAAAACTCTATTTCGATACTAAGGAACTTAAAACGTCGGAGGTATATTTTTTCGTAAGTGAACTCTCGGTCGGTGCGTAAAAGTATTTACTATTGGGAAAAGGTCAACTTATTCGTACGAAATTTTGATAGTTTCTAAATTCGGCTTTGAAATAATGCTGGATCTAATATCCACTTGATTTTTATAAATTTCGCATCGCCGAACTGAAGCCTTTTGGCTCTTTATTTTAGTAAATACTAAAGGATTTTTTTTTTTTTTTAACCAGGGTTTTCTAACAGATTTCAGAGTTAGTCGATTTTTGAAGCAATCAAATAGATTTTTCTTCCCAAAGAAACTTCAGTTTGGAATCCTAAACTCATAAACAAGAGACCGTAGATTTACACAGTAATACACCAGCTAACGTCAGGGAGCATGAGATGGCTGCAGTTGTTAGCCCTCTTGAGTCGCCTCCGTCTCTACGAGCCAGCTAGACACAGATTCTTTATGGACATCGCTGGCTGACAACCAACTGCCAAAGAACTTTGAGCTAAGGAACTGCCTACTCCCTATGCAGAGTAAAAAGGCCTAAATGATAATTTATTAAGAAATAAATGCTATCTTTACCATGTTATAAAGTGTATAGTAACTTAGAAAATATTTCTAGCAAAGTCACAAGAAACAAATCTTTATTCACCTACTCCCTAGCTAGATTTTGAGTATAGGCATAGATAAATAACTTTGTAATTCAATATTTATAGCGTCTACTGACGGAAAGACGTAAACACATTATTCCTCGTTTTACAATTACAGTGTGGTTAATAGTTGAATGCATTCACACAGCTTTTTTTTTTTGTGTGTGTGACATCACAAAATTGCTGATATGTAATCTTAAAATAAAAATTAACATTCGTAATGCGTCAAAACAGATCAGTAGTCATAACAAAAACAATTGGAAACTGAGACCCTCCCTTTGGACTCCAGATTAAAAGGAACGTTGTTAGTACAGTTAACTTAGAAGAGGCACAGAAATATCTTCTTCTGTATTTGCTGAAAATAGTAATTTGCATAAATATAGCAAAGCTAAAACACACACACAGATGATTTTTACTGCATTTCCACAAATTTGGGAGATTATTTTTAATTCAGACTTAAATACTGTAATGTGTTGTAGTGCAAGCGCTGGTGGGAGTACCAGACCTTACATCATCTTATTAAAAGAGTAAGGCCATTAGGTGATTGTATTTAGTCTGTTGATTGCTTGGTGGTGTTTTTTTTTTTTTTTTTTTCTTCCCACAGAGCATGTGGATTCTTTGGCAGACAGATGGAACAGGATGGCCTAGAAGTAATAGAGCCATCTCCACATTTAAGCAGAAAAAGGTTATTAGCAAAACGTATATACAATGTGTGTAGAACGTAATATTTAGACGCAAAATAAAACAGAGGTTAATATACAAAATAAATAAAAATATTATGTTTTCCTGTAGTGATTACTGTCTTTGACAACTGCGCTATCATTTCTGGACCACTTTGTAGATGTTTGCCATTGCTGAAAACATCAGCGGATCACATTAAATAACGTTTTTGATCCCCTAATAACAAATCATAAACGATGTTGAGAAAAATATCCGAAGATATTAGAAATTCTAATAGCGAAGCTCTATAACGTACAATACTTCGAGTTCTGTGGTCGATAAGTGATACACTCCATGTGGATACACTTGCAATGCCTGTCTGTCTGTCCGTTCTTAATCGCTCGCGAATGAATATATTTTCAGTGGCTGGCGTTATAAATACTATCGCGATCCCTTCTTTCGATTATTTTGTTATGATCACAGGAGAATGAAGTGTTCCACTGTCTGTCTTCCATACGGACTGGACAACTTTATTTATTTACCTTTTTTTTTTTTTTTTATCCTTCTAAAACAGCTCACCGTCCTTCTTTCTCTCTCTCTCTCTCACACACACGCACTACATACCGGATCAATTTTGGAGTTAAAAATTCATAAAACACCAACAATTGTCAATAACGTGAAATCTTCGCAACACATTCACTTACACGCACCATTTTTTGTTTAAAATTGTTATCAAATCTCTAGGGAAACGGTGATAAGAGTCGCATATAACCTGATCCATTTACTGCCAATTACTGGTTCTTTTATAAAACTATGCCCTTCATCATCACAGAGCCCTCAGGCTCTTGGACCAAGTACTGTGATCGAGGACAATTAGGACTGACGCTGCATAACAACAATATCAGTTGGTCTGCACTCTTCCAAATTACGTTGAGGCAACAAATTCTAAGCCATGGAGCAAAGGTATCCTTCGGTATCTGCAACGGGCATTTCATGAGACCAGATAACTCACTTCTTGTTGAAAATGTTAGAAAATTTTACACGTCGTCCATTGAGGGATTCAAAACTGTGTTTGTTTTTGTTATTTTAGCTCTATCTATGTGTTTTCTAATGCTTTTTCTCAAGGTCTAGGTTACTATTTATGCATCAATGAAAAACGAATGCGCTTGCGCCTACTATTCCCTTTGCTGATCCCTGTCGAAGTGTTACATTAGCTACATATTATCAAGCGTTTGTTATCATATTATGTTTTCCTCAATGTTCTCTTTTAATTTTAGAAAAATATCTTCAGCTATTATAGCTGGGAAATGAACATTATTAATTATACGTAACTGTTTAAATAATTATACTTAGAATTAATGGTATACTATAGTCAGAAATGTATATGTATTTCTTCTGTATGCACAATTATTAATTTTATCCCCCCCCCTCTCGTTATCACAAAGAAATTAGTCATCAAGTTTAGAAACATGAGGACCAAGCGGATTGTCAGGTGTCCGGTTTCATCAAGACAATTTTCGTTTTAAATCACAAGTCTGTGGTGTCTGGTTCGGGTCAACAAATGCTCCTGTGATTTTGATCAATTTTGCACTGAAAAGAATTCTAAGGATACTATTTTACTCATAAACTGATGTTTATACATTCATAATAGTTTATTTTTTTAAAACTGAAACTATGGAAAAAATACTATAAAGTACACCAAGAAAGGTGTACTTTATAGAACTAACAAAACACGTTTGATTTAGTTGATTAATCTGTGTTCCTACGCGCAGCTGCTAACTGGCAAATCAGACCGCCTCGACTAGAATTTTTATAAAGAAATAAGAAATAAATCATTGTGATATTCCGCGATGGTAGTAACTTCGCTAAACTACATTTTGTCACCGCGTTACACTAAACACATCCATGAATAATTAGTTCACAGCGATTAACCTTGCGGAGGTCGCGGTCGAAAAAAAATCGCAGCTTAGGTTGCATGTATCTAAGAGATGTATTTATTACTAGTATGTGCTAAAATGCGATAAAAAAAAAACACTGCAAATATAATACATGATGGTTTATTTATTTTCAGTTACAATCTAGAAATTATTGAACAAAGAAAAAAACAACACCTACACCAATATTATACTGACATCGGAGTTCGCGGTATCTCTCAGATACAATTTATTATGAAATATCACACACCTTTACATAACACGTGTTAAACCAAAATTGACCGCATAAAAAGTGTGGAATATCACTCGTAATATATGCATGCGCAGCTATTCATGACCTCAAAGCAATACACTGGACATGTGTAAGAATATTTATATTAAACAATTTGTTTGTATCTGTCAGATCAGCCGTGACCTCCGCAGGGTTAAGACCTCATCCATATGATTTCGGTATCCCAATCGCACAAATTAAGTACTAACGAGTGTATCAGAATGTTTCCAGATGGGAAGGGGATGTCGCAACTCTATCTACTGTCTTTGTTTCCACGAATCCACCAGAACGGACTGTCTGTTGCAAATTATCTTTGTTGTCTGTTCATGATATATATATATATATATATACAGGGTGTTCGGGATAAATTTGACATATTTATAATTAATTATATTTTTCCGTAAGTTACATGTATTAACACACACTTCTCTTCATTTAAAAGTTTGGACCCTTCTTCATTCATATACAAGATGTCAGAAAGGATGGATAGCTGGAACCCACCTGAATCATGGAAGAGAATAACTTGTATCATGATGATTCGTGCCCGCCATCAAAATAAGGATATTACGACTGCTGCCCAATGCTCCCTGAATACAGTAAAAACAATCAGGCATGAACTAGAGACTTGCAATGGGGACTACGAGGATGTAGCAAGAAGAAAGATCCCTAGCAGACGATCTGATTGCGTTCGTACAGCAGAATTCCTCGCAAATCTGCAGGAACAGGTGTTGAAGAACCCTGGCATTGGAATTCGGGCTTTGTTCGTGGAGTTGCTAACTGTAGTCAAGCCCTGGATAACAAGGGTAGCCAATGGTAGGCCGTATGTATGGCAGCAGGATTCGGCCCCTTGCCACACCTCTGGGAAAAGTCAAAAATGGTTGTCTGAAAATTTCTACGACTTCACCAGTCCAAATGTTTGGCCTCCAAACTCCCCAGACCTTAACCCCATGGATTATTTTGTATGGGGCGCAGTTGAAAAAGACACCAATCGCACTTCCAGTAATACAAAAGCCCAGTTAATGGATAAAATTAAAACAGTTTTTGCGGCCCTTCCCAGGGAGACTGTAGCATCAGCTTGTTCGAGGTTCCGAAGCAGAATTGAAGCTGTGATCGATGCTAATGGTGGTTATTTTGAGTAAATCTTGTTGATAGTATTGTAATTAACTCTGCCTGTAATGTTTTTTTGTCAATTCATTAAATTTAATAGATACAAAGAAGATTTTCTTTTTCCTTACGAAACTGTCAAATTTATCCCGAACACCCTGTATATACACATTTTTTTTTTTTTAATTCACGTTTAAGTGCTTATTTCTTTGACTTGTGTATTACAATTCTGAACTGTCAATTTGGTTTCTATCATAGACAGGTAAAAACAATAGCAATAGATACTTTTAGTATTGTTTCATTTCAATTTGCTGAGGTATTTAGATTATCTTATGATATAGAGGAGGATTTAGTCGTGGCTAAATGATATTAACCCTGCGGAGGTCGCAGCTGATCTGACAGATACAAACAAATTGTTTAATATAAATATTTTTACATATATCCAGTGTATAGCTTGGAGGTCATGAGTAGCTGCGCATGCATATATTACGAGTGATATTACACACTGTTTATGCGGTCAGTTTTGGTTTAACCCCGACCCCCGATGTCAGTATAGTATTGGTTTGGTTGTTGTTGTTTTTTTCTTTGTTTCTATGTTCAATAATTTCTAGATTGTAACTGAAAATAAATAAACCATCATGTATTATATTTGCAGTGTTTTTTTTTTTTTAAAGTTTATCGCATTTTAGCACATACTAGTAATGAAAGTATCTCTCAGATACACGCGACCTCCGTAAGACACAGAGTCAAACTCATACATTTGTTTATTTATTTTTATTATGATTTTATTTTATTAATTTTTGTCTGATTACTTTTTCTGCCAGTTGAGTTTATAACATTCTGGCATGCTATGATACGCAACTGTGTAGACGAAAGTTAAAAAATAATAATCGATCACAGAAATAAATCTAAACGCATCGTACGTACTTCAGATTCTTATAAAAGAATTTCAAAAAAAAGCAATAATGTGTAATCGGTCAAATAGATTTGGCTACATTAACTTCGCATTTGTTATATCTTCATTTAATCACACTATTCTGGTGAACATCCAAACACATTCCAGCTCTAAACTCCCGAAATAAGTTTGTACTCTTTCATTCCATTCCCTCTAATTCGAATAAGTTTTTTCATCAAGCTCACCAAGGACTACTTCACTCACTTTTAAATTATTATTAAAAATAGATTTAAAAAAAAAAAAAACACCTTTTAAAGATTCTTCTCATTGTAAACTGGGTTCGAAACTAGGTCTATCATACCGAAGAGCATCGTTGATATCGACTGAATTACGGCTAGTTAGAATTAATAACTGGACAGTTACAGCTGCTGACATCGGCATGGGCGTGCTATCGTTTTTTTTTTTTTTTTTTTTTTTTTCTTTCCCCCGAGCTGGTTTTTCTGCTTTGTAACGACAACAACTCAGGCTTCAGAGAGCAACCAAACGAAACCAGTTTACTTATTCTTAACTGAAAAGGTCTACGGATGGGATTTGAACCCGTGTCTAACTGTAGGGGGCCTCTCAGTCTTCGAACAACATTATAGTATAATTTAATGTTTCTGTAATTGAAGGCCTGAGATCATCCGATCTATCTTCACTTCAACATGTCAGGACAGAAGCATGCAACATTCGGACGACAGTATCTGAGAAAAAGAAATTATCTTTTACTGTAATTAGAGAAAAAAGAAGGATAGCAAAATTATCTTGTACCACAGACAATGGGTGTTGAATTTGCTTGCACTTTTTTTATCCGTGACATCCTCCGCTATGGAGAGATGTCAGCTAACAAGGTTGTCGTAAGTCACTAGGCAATCGAAGCAATACCTAAGAGCAGAAGGCAACAAAAACCGGAAAAATTGTATCTCAACCATAAAAGTACCTTTTTGTTTTGTTTTGTTTTTAATTTTACATATTTTCTTGGATTTATGAGCGACAAAATAGGGGTGGCATACATCCTAACAACGACAAGTTTGTTTTTTTTTTATTGCCAGTTGAAAGACAACGGACTGTGTGTGTGTGTGTGTGTGTGTGTGTGTGTGTGTGTGTGTGTGTGTGTGTGTGTGTGTGTGTGTGTGTGTGTGTGTGTGATATTTGGGCAGAAATAACGGCAGTTAAAACCATCTGTTCACATATCCCGTGTTTAAACAGAGGAGGAGATATTGACGTTTTTTCTGATTCAATAAACGTCTGGCATTATATAATCCTAGCATGAAGTCAACTTTGGCTGTCATAAATATTTAGATACTCAAAATATTATAATCGGAGCCATCTTTAAGATTTTGAGAATCCAATATGAACATTATACTGCTACCTAAATAATTTATAAAATAACTGTCAAGTCATATTTATGAATCAATCAAGGCTGTTTTGCATCGCAAGGTTCACTTGTAAAAGTGTAACCTTGCAATGTTCACTTGTAAAAGTGTTACAAGGAACACTTTTACAAGTGTTCCTTTTACAACCTTGCGATGTTCACTTGTAAAAGTGTTACAAGGAACACTTTTACAAGGAAGCTTTTATTTCCTAGTTAATTGAACTTATATGCAAATTCATGGTGACCATTTTTTTCTCGAGATCTATTTAAAATATACCAACGAAACACTATTATTAAAGGGCTCTACGCGTAAATCATGAATGAAGTACAAAATTTAATATCCTTAAAAAGTAAAAGTAATAAAGTTTAGAAATAAACTATGTTCTGACAGCATAAAAGAAGGAACAATGTTGTTTACAAGAATCAAATCCACATTAATTCGCAAAAAAAAAAAAAAAAAAAAGAGGGGCTAATTTTTTTATGACAGATCCTGCTACTGTATGAACGCGCGGAATAGTATTATCAATAGTGTTATATATCATGAAAAAGGTGGAGAAAACATTAATCCCTCGAAGCAAATAATTGATCTTTCCCGCCATACGATTGAAGTATTCTCATTAAAAATCTGCGAGTTGCATGATATGTTCGTTGCCTTTCTTCTTACTTCATTGGGAGCCTCTGTAGTTTTGTCGGTATCGCCTTACGTCTTTTTTTTTTTTTTTTTTAGTTGAAAAGACCTGGGTTCTAATCCCGTCTAAAATGCGACGAATCGTTATCAGTGGTTTTCAAATGAGGGTGAGCTAGCCGGTCTCATGCGGTGGTGTAGGAATTTTCCCAGGAAACTCGGGCATTTTATTCCGCTAAACAAACAAACTGGTCAGAAAAAATGTGGCCTCCACTCTGGTAAGACATGCAGGTTTTTTTTTTTTTTTTTTTTTTTTTTTTTTTTTTTAAATGAGGGCACCTATCGCTTTGTGTGCCGTTGCAGAAGGTAGTCAGTCGGTAGGTTTCTGAACGTTATACAACTTTACCAAATGAATGAACGTGACTCAGGAGGAGGATGGCATTTTTTCTCTTTTAACTTCAGCTGGGATTTAAGTAAAGAGACAGCTGAGATTAGTAAAGTGCTTTTACTCCTCTTTTTTTTTTATAGTGAATAACCTTGAAAATGGATTTCAAGGTCACTATACTAATTCATCGGCTTCAAATATCAGTTCTGCTGATAAGTTTGTTTGTTTTTTTTCCTTTTTAAATGGAATGTATTGTTTACTGAATATGACAAAGGCCTGAACAAGTATTTTAGCTCTCCTAAATTATTAAAAATTTGGTGTCCCCGGAAAGCACCGAGTCGTTCTTTATCGGAGTCCTAGCTGTATTTTACTTCTACTGCGTCCCGTATATACTGTCAAAATTACTTTCGAAAAGTAACTTAAAACAAACAAAAGTAACTCATCTGACACACTAGTGACCTCACAAATGGTATACTTTCTAAGCCTTTACGTAAATGAAGGTCAGTACCATTCCATGGTTTTAAATGATGTAATACGAGCTACTTATCATTATACATTCCTCTATAGTTCAGTATCCCTTTTATAACCATCAAATAAATCAGTCATTACTCCCGCAACGGTTATTTACTCAATATTGCAGCCGAGTTTTTTATTTTCTTCCCTATTTATTTATTTATTTATTATATAACTCAGCCAAATATTCTTTATTAACTTATAGTAAAGACGCCATACCCAAAACAAACAAAAAATATTTAACTCAATTATATTTTTATTTTTAAAAGTTATTATTCAGTTAGAATTTACTATTCATAAATTCTTAGCAGTGACAACATTAAATACATAAATAAATAAATACCAATAAAAGCTGAAGTCCGGAAATTCATTCAACTAACACTAAAAAATTAAAAAAAATAATAAGATTATAAAAGCAGACGAAGTCTAACTAGCTACAGAAGCTCCCTCTGTCTTGATAATTGCCTAACAAATAAAACTCAGGGATAATGTTTATCAGCTTCTGGTAAAAGATGCCATACCCAAAACAAACAAACAAAAATTGTTTAATTAAAATCGATTTTTATATTTAAAACTTATTATTCAAGTACGAATTTAATATTCACAATTTCTAAACAAATGTCATTATTAAAAATAAATAAATAACAGAGAAATTTGAAACCCAGAAATTCTCAGCTAACATCTGAAAATGATTATAAAAGCAGACGAAGTCAAACTGCAGCTACAGAAGCTCCCTCTCTCTTGATAATTGTACAACAATAAAGTGAACGCATCAATCATCACATAATCTCGTAAAGTGTTACAGTTGGCCTTTTCATATACAGTACTTGAAAACAGAAACTTATCCGAATACGGTGATGAAATATTTATTTATAATAAATCACTACACGAGTTAGATCTCTGTCAATACATATTTATTTAAAGTGCAAAACCATGTCACATTTAAAAACAGTTTTTATAGCCTGATAAATTCACTCAAAAAGCCCAACGAAAGTAGACATTTGCGATTTAAAAAAAAAAAATTATATTCCGTGATGGACGAGAGGGGGATTGATTACAAATAGTGAATCTTCTGAATTTATACAGTTAAAAGCAGAAATTCTCTATTTTTATAGAAGGGAAGCAATGAAACAACTCATGCCGATCTCTTCCCCTATATTTTATGTGGATCTGCATTCTCTTTACTCAGCATAATAAATCCAAAAATGTCACCGACACTAGGAGCATGCGTGATTTCTTTCAACGATGGTAACAATGATAAATTTGTTTGCTAGTGCAAATTTCGCATTAAAATTGTGAAAAGCAAGAAACGATAAAAACGAAATATGTAAAATACTGATTTCTTTTTAGAACATTTTTATGTAATATCTAAAAGATCACATGCCACAGAAGGTTAGGAATATACAACTAATAGTTTTAAAATTATTAATTCTTTCTTTTCTTTCTTCAAGTAATACTTTATATATATATTAAAATAGAGGCTTTAAAGAGTCTTTGTTATGTTATTAAAAATAGAGTTTCGGCCCGCGTAGAACGCTGAAGTAGCGCCTATTTGTGATTCCAACAAATCGAAATTTTTCAGGTCTTGTATATTTTGCCTAACAAATAAAACAGAAGCGTGCAACAAAACTACAAAGGCCCTATAAGGGTCTTTGTAGTCTTGTTGCACGCTTCTGTTTCCATAACGCTAGTCCTCTAGAAAAAAGACCGTTATTTAAAAAAAATAAATAAATAAATAAAAATAAAAATTCTACTTGGGCAAGTGTTTTTTTTTTTTTTTTGCCTCGGAAATTTGAGTATTTAACTAACTGCACATATTAGAAAAGTCGACCGTAGAACTCATGCTGCCAGATAATAATATCACAGTTATCACAAGATGGCGGTAGTTGTCTTCCTCACTCTCGCCCAGACGCGTTTAAAATCATCCACAGTCATGAGCTCAGCTAAGAACTAGTTTTCACCGATATCCAAAAATAAGTTAGGAACAAAAGATTTCTGCCTATTCCTCCTCTGAAGAATAAAAAGGCAGGACAGTAAATTATAAAATTCATATACATCGGTATGATGCAAAACAGTATTATAGCTGAAAGTCTGTTGCTATAACACCCACAATATGGGAATGGATCGCATGCATTGTTTCCCTGTTGCTAACGTACATACCAAAATTCAAATGTAAAAGTCATTATAAAATCAGCAATATAAAACTTGTTGATTTAATAATGAAAACTGAATTATGAAAATGAAAGTTTAGAAACAATTATGTAGTAGAAAGTGGATAAAATATTAAAAAAAAAAAGATAATTTAGAAACCTGTTTAAATATTCATGTAATTGGTATCCTTATAAATAAATGATAACTTTTTTTTAGCCGTGAATTTTTATTTCTCCAACTTTCTTAGAAGCCATAATTGGTCTTAGAACTTGAAACGAATAATAGATTCCAAGAATTTGTTTATATCCACAAGCAGAAGACAGAGAAACTGGCATCACTCATACCCGTGTCCTCCGCGCTAAAAATAAATAAATAAGAATACTGTAATCAGAATAATTAGAATGATGTTACGGGCTTTATTAACTCGAAACTGGATCTCCATAATTCCATATTCTCAAAATCAAACAGAAACACGATCCAATATTCTTTTATTTTCAAAAAAAAAAATGGATTCTGTGGAAAGCAAATCAGCTGCAGAAAATAAATAAATAAATAAAAATAAACAGCATTTTAAATTATATTTCCTAAACTTAGCCTTAAAGCATTGGTGAACCCTTAGAACCCTCTTAAAAGGAAATCGTGCATGAAGTCATAGAAACGTCATACTTATAGCAGCTTGTAAACAAAGGTGTAGGGTTATTAATAGCTACAGCAACAGCAATCACACGAACGTCTCATTCCAATTACTCTTGAACCCAGTAATGATACACCTAAGTGATTTGTTGGAGCCCGCCATAAATCATTATTTTTATAATATTCCTGAAATGACTACAATTGGATATGTCGCAGCGTTACTGTAGATTTCTGAATAGACAAATGAAACATAACTCCTTAATGTGTCTTTCATACTTTTTCTGGTAGGTGGCGATACCTGTATGGGTTGTTATAGCATTCCGCATATGGCACAACTCATGTTTGTACTTATACCAGAGAAATAAAACGTGCTGGAGAAATTTTTATGGCCCTAGAATGTTGCACTAAGTGATATTTATCTGCAGATGGTATCTTTATAATGAAAAAAAAAAAAAAAATGTCTGTCATGGTAGATGACAAACTGTGAAAAAGTTTTGATCGGCCAACCACATCAAACAGCAGGTGATACTAGTTTCCGCAACTTCCGCTTCATTTACGAGTTTTTTTTTTTAATTTATATATATATATATATATATATATATTTATATATATTTATATTTATATTTATATTTATATAGATATATATATATATATATATATATATATATATATATATATCCGGTGTTAAAAAATCGTACGACTTTTGAGTCCAACAGTTGCCTAGCTTACTCCGGACATCATCATCAGAGTACTGGAATCTACTAACTGGTCTACTAATATTCACTGATATACTGTATTGTATCAGCCGAGCCTCCGTAGCTCAGTCTTTATAGACGAAGTCCTTTGGTCGGAAAGACCTGGATTGGATTCCTGTCAGTGACGTGAGGAACGCCTTTATCTGGTCTCTTTCGAAGAAAGGTGAATTACCTGGTCTCATACGGATGTAGGGTTGTTGTTTTTTTTTTCACCCGAAAACTCGGGTTTTTCGTCCCCCCAGAACAGGCAAACCTCCCCCCCCTTGAGTTACGGTTGCGAAGTTCAAGAATAGTTGGAAGGTCGTGGGCGCTTAAGTGTCTCTTAGGGGCCACTGATGATGGATGAATATTGTATCAGCGGAACGATGTCCAGTACCAACCTGTTTGATGGTTTGAACTCTTATTATCTGCCTACTGTTATTACTATCGAACCAAATTACATCATGACCCTTTGCAACGTTTACTCACTACCACCCAAAAGAAACTATATTTGCTGCATTGTGAGGTGCTTCTGGTTCGACCACACCTCAGTCAACAGAAGTAGGAATGTCTTCGTCGCTCTCTGTATTGAAACTAATCTGCCAAGACTTGGAGTGACATCCTGGAACCACAAAATCGTCCAATATTTTGTTGTTCGTTTGGAGTGGACACAAATTGGACCAATACAATATTTGGGACGCCATAACAGCAAGTGTAGTGTCGCCACCTGTCGGTAAAATGACGAAACATGGATTCAGTTGTTCAATTTCATATACTACGGGTATGTGACGCTATAGTATGTGAATAATGAGGGTGAGCGGGTGGGAAAGACCCTCCAGTTGCCCGTATTTAGGCCAATATTGAAATATCCATTTCTCACCAAAGGATCGCATGTCACTTTCAAATATAAGTTTTCTGTTTATGCCTACTGGAAATGGATAAACTGTGTCTACTGTAGGATACTGTTTTTTTTTTTTTTTTTTTTTTTTAATCTTGTTTTCAATATTTATCAGTTGCTATATTCAGCTGTAATGTGTCTCCGCACAGGATGTTTGTGGCTGTGTTATTACACTGTCAAGAAGTAGTATTCTTCTGTGGTTAGCGGGAAAAGCCGTAGTAGTTATAATTATTTCGGTATTAACACCTAAAAGAATCCTACATTGTGAACTTGGCCTGAAGCCAACAATAACTTAGATGGTGTCTAGACTGTATTTACGTTTTCTGTATCACAGTTTAAAAAAAGGATTTTGAAAAAAAAATTTTTTTTCATCGTTTAACATGTATTGCTTTTCTTTGATGACGTTTCTTATGAACGAAAAAGTAGAAATGAGCAGTTGAAAATTATTAATGAACAAGAACATTGCGTTGGGGAAGAAAACGAAGAAATAAAAGTAGATATTTATGGTCGATAAGTGGTGTGGTTTTTGTTACCGGAAAATATTGCAGCATGTTCCGCATTGTTAAAAGTGAGTGCCACGTTCAAACCTGTCGTTAACATCTAAGACTATTTCCTCAAACAGTAGGTGAGTATTTTGCCCTGTGGGGACAAAAGTCGATTTCGAAATGTTTCCAAGTAAAATTATAAAAAAAGTCAACAAATCAATTATGTGACGGAGCTTGCAATGCCAAGGCAGCTCACGCAAGCGCATTTTCAGTAAAATAATTTTCATGTGGGGGGGGGGGGGAGAATGCGTGTCAAAATTTTATTACCGCATAAGAAAATAGCTAAAGAATGAGTCCATTGTTAATGTCACTTCTAGGTTATGTCTGTTTCATTTGAACTGTATTACGTCACTGATCTCCCAATAATGCGTTTCTATAGTGAAAAAATAATAACAATGAAAAAAAAAATAGCACGCCGCTTGTGCAAAAAATCAAAATATGAAACTTACTGAAGTTTTTTCGATAAATTTCACAAGAGATTCCAAACCAGATTTTATTAAAACTGTCCATCCAGAAAGGAAATGTTGTATGCATACAGACGGTGAATGAAAGGAATAATAGATGTTTACACATTTCAAGCGACACACACACACACACACACACACACACACACACACACACACACACACACACACAAAGTGGTTGTTTTTTTTTTAGGAATTTCCAAATAAATTAGTTAAACGCATCACTATTCATACACGAAAGCTGTGAATCGTCCACAGTGTGTTTTTCTTTCGGCTCTAGTTTCCTCACTCAAAAACAAACAGACATAATTTATAGCTACATTTTGCCAGTAGTGTTCAACTATTTTTGTAAATTTATGTTGGGAACGGTTGCAGGGAGGCTCCTACTAGTTGTTTGGAAGACACTAATTCAGTATTGGATGATTTAATATCTTCTAGGGGAGGCCGACAGAATCATTACCTCACTTTAACAGTATTTTCGTTGGTTGATTGCAGAGATTGCGTTAAACCGATTAAAGCTATGATGCTAGTATCTGATGTTTGTCAATTGCGTGTGTTCTCTGGCCAATCTACATGCGAATTTAAAAAAAAAAAAATGTTTTCCTGTCATCATGCATGCCCTAATATAGTTATTGATCTGAATTAGGACGCGGACAGACATTTTGTCACCTATAAGATATGCAATCATCTTTCTCCCACTATCTAAACTACAATTTACAGTTTCTGTTACCTAGACAACTGTTATTTATTTTTATTTTTTAACAATACGTGAAGCTAACGAATAATTGTCTCATTAACGACATTTTATGGTTGTAAACGTGACCTATGAACTTGTCATTTTTCCTGTTTCACAAATTATGCAATCTAATCTGTATATTTCAGGAAGAAAGAGGTTGCACAATTTAAAGAAAACTTCGGGTACAATACATGTCTCAATGAATAACTGCTTAAGTGAACACAATATAAAGAAAACATTCACGTGAAAAATATGTTGGTGTTTAAAAATAAGTTATTGCATCTTTGTATGGTAACATCCCCCTCTCTATTTATGGTAAAATAGACTTCTAGTATACCAAGTATGTATCTAAATGTAAGAATCAGCCCATCTAGCTAAAATCTTATGATTGCACAAGATTACGATGTTCTATCCCATACTACAACTGGGTGTGTTCTTTAGCTGGTTTGTCTTGTTTGGTGGGGTAAGCTGAATCGCCTTCTAGAACGGACTACGATCATAAAATTACAACCATTAGACGTGCTTTCAACATAGAAAATTTCATATGAACATATTTTTATGTCACATAGTTCTTTTTCGGCTAAGTAACTCATTAACGTAAGTTTCTATCGATCACTTTTACTCCAACGTGTTTATTTGATAGTTGAGACTGCTGTGATAGCTTACGTACTTAACGCTTTCTAATACAAGTACGTCGTAAATGCTTTCCCGCACCCCTCCCACTTACCCTGTCATAACCAGATGTCATTTTAGTCCTGACATTGTTTATCTGTAGGAAGTCGAGTCAGAAAAAAAAAAAAACGTCACACACACACACACACACACACGCCAGTATAAAAGCAATATTGTACATGTTGATTCTTGCGATTAATAAAAAACAATAAGGAAAACAGAGCGGGGAGGGAGAGTTTAAAAGGGGAATCTATTTTTGAAGAAGTGGGTGGCAAGATCACTTCTTCCCCCCCCCCCTCTCATGTCTGAAAAGTGGCCTTAAACTGATTGTTTTAAAGTTGGGCGTTTCAAATTGAGTGGTCACGTTTGGATGGAATGCCAAGATATGAAGGACTTTTGTATGGCGTCATATTATTCCTCATCCTTTCTGGGATGGAGGGGGGGGGTAGATCGATCCCTTCAAAATGGTGAGGTGCTTTAATGAGAATTTAGAGATAAAAAATAATAATTAAAACATCGCAAACAATGAAATCTTTTGATGAATATATTTTGAGTAAAAATTACTGATTATCATTATGGTTGTCGATTAATCTTTAGGGCAATTAAATAAGTTTTTTTTTACTTCCCAAAGAAGAAACTCGGGTTTTCAACCGCCGCAATCCAATAAAATCGGCAGGGTCGAACACATGCATACACATAGTAATGGTAGTTAGGATTAAGTACACAAGATGGTAGTAGTCTACCATAGTTTTACCATATGATCTAAGTGTCACAAAACAGGGAGGGGGATAAAAATTCTACTGGGGGGAGGGGAAGACAACGCGTGGACGACCCTTTCTTTCTTTGAAATGTGAACCCATTCGCTAAAGCTTGCAAACCTATCGTACAAGGGACTGTACGAAAGTAATGTCGTCTATTTATTTTTAGTTTCTATTTTGCAGAAAGGTTTGCGCGTCACTGGGAGGACAGTAGTAGTTCCATCACTGTGAGGCGTTGCTATCGGTTACATGAACACAATACAGAAATAGTTCAAAATGGCGGCTGTTATAATTCACGAAGCAGAGCGTGGTTGTTTTGATTTACTGCCAGAGCAGTTAAATTATGAGACCAGTGTATTATGTAAATGACTTATGCTCTTCTCAAGGGTTTGAAACTTAATGGGAAAGATAACAGTCCGATGGAAATTCATACCCGCCCACAGTCCGAATCCTGCCTCTGACTACCACATGTTTGGCTCCTCTGAAGAAAGCACTCCAAGGACATCATTTTGCAGATAAGGAGAAGTTGAAACAAGCCATTCCTGAAGAGCTCCAACGTAAGAATAAAGATTTTTTACAAGACTATCATACAGAGAATTCAGCAATAGCAAAAGTATGTATAAAGAATGATGAAGACTGTTGAAAAATGATAGAATGCTTACGAAAGATGAAGGATTTATGTCAAAACTATAGAATAAATATGTTCTCTGAGGAGGAAGTTTTCAGAGTCAGAACTTTACAGAAGCTTAGACATGGGATTAATTATTAACCTTAAAATACTATATCTGGTCAAGCCTTCTCTACAACAGTGAAACTTAGACTCTAAATAAAGAAGCAGAGAAAAAATTAGAAGCTTTCGAAATGTGGTCTATCAGAAGAATGTTGAAAATATCATGGAGAAAGAATATGAAAAACGAAGATGTTTTAAGAAAGCAAAAATGAAAATCATTAAAGAACGAAAACTTAAATATTTTGCATCTAACTCGTCGATCCAAAGTTCCTTTTTGTTGTGGAAATTATTATGTATTCCTAAATAGCAACAGTCGTTGCCTTTACAGCACCCGTACATAGGCGTTTCTGTGCGTCCTTCATAACGATCAAAAAGTTAACACAATATTTACAGTCAACAATGATGTAACAATCTTAATATCACGCATGTGATTAATGTAGTGACTCCTGCATTGATGAAGAGTTGGTATTGTTTACAATTGTAATTTTTTACTGTTAGTGTCTAATAGTGTTTTTTAATGGTACCACTGCCATTGGTTCTTTATATACACCCTTAAAAAATGACTGAGGTTATGTTTTATATTTATTAGCGGAGCCGACCTTAAGCTGATTGGACCCAATAAGGACTCTGAAGCAAAATATTTTAAATTTGTTAAAATTTTGGACGATTTTGCTAAAGAAAAAAAAAAGGAAGAAAATTTTCGTTATAATTAGTTTATTTTTTAAAAGTATAATCAATAAATATATTATTTAAATTTTAATACCGGATATTTAATTATCTTAAATTAGGGACACACCAAAATGATCCTAACTAGGAGAGAGGGCATTTGCTTCGGAACTTAAACATGCACCTCGATAGGATGATTAAACAATGTTGCACGTGACCATCATGTAGCATATCTACATCAATTATCATAACACACTCAGCCAGTATGACTGTATTGTTGAATGTCATATTGCAGCCTTTTTTTTCTTTCGATATTCTACAATCATCACCTGTAGAATGTACTGTTTAGCATTCAAAATAGATAAGGAATCATTCCATTTTTTTTCTTGCTTATTTCTAGCCATTAAATAAATAGTAGAATAAAACCATACATCGTGATTCCACAGTTTGATCCATGGCTTCGTTAAAATCTTAAAGACATTCACCACGTGATAAACCAGTATACTTTTTAATCACAGCATAGCCGATGAAGTCTTTCACTGACGTTTGCAAGTTTTCATTGCATTTTTTATTCGGCATGAAACTCTGAGTTTCTTATTCGGCTAAGAAATAATATGGGATGTAATATCCCTTAACTTAAATAAGTTCATGTCGCCGAATTGAAGCCTTTGGCTCTTCGTATAATGAGTAATTTATTAGGACACCTTCTTGGCAATTCTCATAGAAGGGATGTAAGTTCTGTTCGCTACAAACTTGGTATTAACTAGGGTCTACCTACTCGCTGATGAGGTCCCAATGAGGGTGGAAACTGATGCGGGGAGGATCTGGCTTTGAGAGGCTGTGCTTGGAGGTAGGTTTTTGCCTGTCTCTGAGTGGGGCCACCGGCGAGATTATGGCTCTGCTTGGTGGTGAGGTTCTTCTCGGTGACGGGGTGAGCCTGTCATTGGGTGGAACAACGCTGTGTTTGGCGATCTTTCGGGATCGTCTTATTTTTAGAGCCTGCTTCACCTATACATAAGATTGAAACCGGTCTGGGTAGTGACCTTCTCTCATAATGTAGAACAGGAGCTAAGTTCACATTATGGGTAAATACCAAGAATAGTGATCGGAGCTTGCCCCACCCTTTCTATGAGTTGCCTCAGTTTGCACTACCAAATGGGTCAGGTGCCACTATCCGGGTATTTGCTTACGCTTGGAATCGCCGAACTTTATATAGTTTCTATATTCGGCATGAAACTCTTTGAGTTTCTTATTCGGCTAAGAAACAATATGGGATGTAATATCCCTTAACTTAAATAATTTTATGGTTGTGCTTTAGACTTAGAAATGAACCGCGCATAGATGATGATATGGATGGATTTGTTTTACACAGAAATTATGATAATCATTATTTTATTTTATTGCCTCAGTAATAAAATATTTCTACAGAATTCGTTGCAGAAGACTTCAGAGAAAAATTTGAAAGATGGGATGGCAATGCACAAAAAAATGGGAGGAATATGACGAAAATAATAACAGTGTCGAAAATACAATTTGAAATACTTAAAAAAAAATTTTCTTTGGTTCGACATGCAAAACGAAGAAAAAAAAGTATACTATAAAAACGAAATACATAAAGCATTCAAAAGCTTTGCATTATATGGGAATATAATGCAAAGCTTTTGAATGCTTTGCATTATATTCCGTGGAATTACATTATATTCACGTAGAATTTAGCCATTAACATTCACCCAATAAGTTTTGCTATTAAACAGTACTTTACCTGGTCAAATATGACATCAATTTATGCATTTTACAACAATGTTTTGTTAATATACTGTCTTTTGTGTTTAAAAAATAGTAACTGCATAATATTGACTTTAAGAAAGGTAACGGTGTTGGTCAGGAATTTTTTCTTACAGAACAAACTAATAATCAACAAGTGTGTCCTTATAAGTTTAAGGAAAAATATCTTGCTATAAAATTATTTTCGTCGAAATATACAAAAAAAAAAAAAAAAAAAGGCATGCACAGAATAGGTTGCTTAATCATGACAATGTCACGACTGACATTCCTATGACTTCGAATTAAAAAAAAAAAAAATGGAGGTCATAGGAATACAAGGCACTGCCCTAAATCGGTTCAAAAATTACTTAAATGCCAGATCACAAATTGTAAAAATAAACGACAGCTATAGCAGTTCCAAAACGGTGTACCACAAGGATCAATCTTAAGACACCAGTTCTATTTAGTATTTATATCAATGACTTCTGCAGTCTTAAACTAAACAGTAAAATAAATACTTTGGCAGATGACACAGTATACTAATTTTCTCTACGGACACAGCCGAACAATCGCAAACCAGAGTGAATGCCGATCTTTTTAAAAGTGACAATTGGGTCCAGTCAAACAATCTCAGTCTGAATGTCTCTAAATATGTAAAAACGACAAAAAAAAAATGTTTTAATCAGCCCAGGTCTACAAGCAAGCAGGTCGGTGTCAAAATCGTCTGTCACTTCAAGACCTTCACAAACATCTATACCATATGGAATCTTCGCTCTACAACCCATAGACTAGGTTGTAGAGCGAAGATCAGACAGATCTAGTGTATTATCTGCATCGATGTATACTATCGTATTCATCTGGGTTTGACATCATTTCCTGTTTGGTTCATCAAACCGTTTCTCTATCTCTCAACAACTCTCATCTGATGCAATATATAGAATCAATTAATATGCAATTCAAACGATAAAACATTCGTTCTATCTAGTTTTTAATGACCAAATTAGCGTATTTATCAAATTGATTATGAATATTACAATCTTTTTATCTTCACCATTTCCAACGTAATGGATATTGTGTTATAACATTATTAAATATCACTCATCACTAATACAAAATGATATTTAGTTTCGTAAATAATGATTGTGTAATGCGCAGTATACTCACAAAATAATAATAATAATAAAATAAAATATTATATTGCGTCTTGATCCTAACTAGCAACACAGCGCAGAACAAGTTGCATAATATTGTTCACTCTGCTTATATTTCTTCCTGATAAACATCGCCTAAAATTAAGGGGAAAAGATCTAGTAAATAATAAATTTATCTACTTTGATTCCTGTTTATGTTCTGATCAAAATCTGATATTAAATCCATTAAACATTAAATATTTTAATACTATCCTGTCACACTAGTCCTTTCATTATACACTTCAGTCACTCTATCTTAGACGAGTCTACTCCTCACACAGCTTAAAACTACGTATAAAACCTGGCACTTCCTACAATCTATTAGTCATATTTGAATCCCCAATGTATGTTTTAAATATCATTATTTTTCGTAGGTTTTTCACACACTTCCAAGAGTTTAGGCCTAACTATTCTATGATTAAGTTTTTGCCTGATACAAAAGAAGTGGATGAAAGTTCGTTTTATTGAGGGTTCGAAACGGTTAGAGAAAATGGCATCTAATACTTTGATGATTATGGAGCGTTGATTCAGAGGCGCATGATGAGCAAACATAAAGAGTAAAGCCGAATGATCGAGTATGATTAATGAGGGCTTTCAGAGCTATACGCTACACTTTTCCATGTTAACTTTAATAAATAATTAATAACTACGTTGGTGCACCATCTCTTGATATAGACAACCTGCCAATTTGTTCTCTGTTTTTACAACATGGCTGCTTTTAATTGTTTAGAAGATGCTTCGACGCATTCTGCCATACGTGCTGACATGCAACAATATCATTATGGCATTGTCTTTATTAACAATGAAATTTATGTCGCGCAAATGCTGATGAAAGAACGGACCATATAATTAGAATTGACTTTTGCTTGGTTTCGTAAAAATGCCAGTCATATTAACTTTCTTTAGCAAATATGAAACACCATTAAAGTGATGAATTGTACAGTCAAAAGAGACTTCACAACTCGACCAATCCGACACTTTAATGACACTGCAATCACGTGACTCAATAAGCATGTCATACGATAGCTTTCCAGAACATCGTGACATATTGCTGTCAGTACCTACCTTAAGTGACTTGCTACAAAGCAGCTTCTCTCTCTCTCTCTCTCTCCACGTTTAAGTTGCGATCCAAGTGATGATAGTGCCAAAGAACATTTTGCAAGTGCAATTCAAGTTTCAAATAAGTCGGTTTTCTTTTGGAAGTTAAATAATATCAAAATATTCATCATGTAAACCACTTTACCGGTTTCATCCTTGTGACAGATAATCATACAAATTCAGTGTGTTTAAACGCATTTAATTTTATTATTATTATTATTATTACTGCGATTCTGAGGCAGCTAAATTGGCAGACGTCCAAGATTTCATTTTTTTGCCAATTACTAAAGCTGCGTGTAACAATGAAGGCTGCTATTGTTGAACGATGCGTGCTTTAAACAATGAAAAAATCTCATCAAACGATTATCCTTAATGACTTTCACATTTAGTGGGTTGGGGGGGGGGAGAATCGACATACAATACTTTATACTTTAAACATATATAGGCAACTTCCGAAACTTTTTTTAGCTGCTTTCTATACTTGGGTATAAAATATGGATGGATCTATAATATCCTCCATTTTAACACCTTAATTATTTTTGAAAAATCTTAAAAGCATTTAAAAATCGAAAACGTTGCTGAATATATATGTCATCCAAAGTGGCAGATGATTCTTCAGCAATTCGCAAGCACTCATGCAGGGGAAAGATTTATTGTTGATATTTTATTATTATTATTATTATTAGTTCAGAATGTGGTAGTATATTATTAGCACTATTATCTTTAAGTATTACAATTATAAAAGCGGGAACGATCTATCTGAAAATTTTAAAAGGCAAAACATATATTTGCGTAACATTTTTCAAGGGAAAAAAAAGTGAACTTTGTGATATAAATGAATAGCTAATTTGTAATTCCTTACAAATAAATTAGAAAAATATCCACATTTCATACAGAAATAAATAAAAAAAATTTAATGACAATTTGACTCATATAAGGACGCTAGCGGATCTTGATCATTACTTAATTTCAATTTGAGCCAGCGAAGGCTTGTTGCTTAGCAAGTAAATAATCCACAAGCATGAGGACAAGAATCCGACTTCGAAATACGTATTGATACCATTGAAATTTAATTTGATAACTTTTGAAAACGAATTCTTATCCGGTTTATTGGTCAGAAGGTCATCATCGTCATCATTGTTGAAACTGTTGCTAGGCACGCGAATAATACTATGCAGTGTACTTTAGTTTTTTCCCTTTCATTTTTATATTATACAAGAAACAATTAGTTGGTATTAGATTATTTTACAGTAGCTTTGCCAATGACAGTAATTATGGCTATTCTTGTAAACACGAATATCAGACAGCAGATGGTTGCAAAACTACCTTTCGGAGTGTAGCCACGTGTGCATAAGAGTTTCATTGTGATATCTTTTGCGTAGGGGCGCTAGTAATATTATTCTTCCAATCGATCAGATGATGAAAGAGACCGTCTTTGGCTGTCCATAGCACTTAAAGGATCTGTTTTCACAATCAATAGGCTGAAGGAAGGTTTTGCACCTTCCTTAGTCTCCTATGATATGCTTCATAAACAAGCAGAATTTTATTATTATTATTATTATTATTATTATTATTATTATTATTATTTAATGAAGAAATGCATTATAAAATAAACCGTAAACAGATCTGATTCAGAAATAATAATAAAATAAAATTCCACTTATCATAAAAAGAAAACATACGATTCCATTGCAACACCAGATTCAAGCAACAGCTCGAAAAAAAAAAGAAAAAAAAAACATGAAATTTGAAATATGATCTTACGTTCGTTGGTTCATTTTGGTTTAGTCTACCGTTTGGTTCGACCAAACGGTAGACTTTTCATTCGAAGGTTAGGAAAAACTACAAATGGACTTTGAACTATTATTAAAAAGCGGTAATATTTTTTTTAAAAAAATCGTGCCGAAAACAGAAAAATAAACAGTAGAACAGTAGAAAAATAAACACTATTGCAAAATCCAATCGACACCCTCCTTAAAAAAAAAGATATTTCATTTAAAACATAAATTTTATATTTTATATTTTACGTTAATTATTAATATAAAATCAAATGTCTAAAAGTAGGTAAAGTATCTCAATAAATGTAATTTAATTCAAATAAATTAAATATACATTAAATGATCAATAATTTGATATTTAATTAATATTTAATATATATTTCAGTTTAAAATTGAATTCCATAAAAATGTAATCTGATATTAAGATTTTTGATTTATGTTGCATTTTTATTATTATTATTATTATTACTACTACTACCGAGCATAATTCAAAAACCTGTATTAAAAAAAAAAAAAAAACTGGCGTTTGTAGCTTAAATTATTATCTGTAATTTTTTTTTTCCTGTTTTCACCCTAATGTTCTTTTTTTAAAAGTGGTTTTATTTGGAGAGAAGGGATTAAGAGTACTCAAATACGAGTTTAATATGTAAGATAAAATTAAAAATACCACGAACTAAAATCATACCACGGACTGCGTAGCCTAATTTAGCGAAATTAAACTCAGTAGCAAGAAATTAATAACATTTTCCCAGTTACAATAACATTTAATATATTCGTCTGCATTTATATTTAAAAAGAATATGTGGTAATCTTTGCCACACAAATTTAGTCGTCTTTTTTGCCTTGAAAATAAAATTACTTTTTTTTTTTATACATTTAAAGATAAAAGTACATACTCTTTTATTTCATTCCCTAACATTAAACTCCAGTCAAAACTAGTAAAAAGTTGTCATAGTTGGCATTCTGCCAAAAACTTTGACATTGATTCCCAGAGTGCACCGCGCCAGAAAAACTGTTGCTTGCTTGTTTGTCGTCTGCTTTTTGACAGCTACACTTCGAATTTGCACAAATATTCGGATTCTGGTTTGTTTACGATATCGCAAAGAGAGAAAGAATAAATAAATAAAACAAGCCTAATAATATTACTGGCTATTTTTTTAACGGCTTTTAGACAGTTAAATTATCAATAAACAATTAGGTAAACGAATAAAAGTAACCATCAAACTCACTCGACAGATCAAAAAAAAAAAATACACGAATAGAATTAGCCGCTTGTAATGATGCATCTGCTAACAGGTGCGTGCTTTGCATGCACGAAAAAGAATGCATGTATATTCCCCAAAGTGCACAGGCCTAATTAATTAAATTTAGCTGAACCACCATTAAGAGCACGATATCGTGATTCTAGACACCAGTAACCTGATCCGAACTCAAATTAGACGATCTTAGCATTCTAATACTGTTAATCAGACTGGGTTTGTTATCTGTTGATTTTTTAATGATTTTTTTTTTTTTTTTTTTTTTTGCCTGCACGAACAAAATAAAGGTGACAGACAAGAGCAGGTGACGCTAAAGCCACTGTTTTTAAGTGAACAGCGAAAGTTAATATCCCCCATCCCTTAGGAGTTTCGACTTCGTTCGCTTCCTAATAACAATTGGTGTTATGAACCCCGAGGTTATCAGGGAACCTTCAAATGAGCTACTTACAAGCAGTGAACTCGGTCTAAAGAATTGCCGATGCCTGCTTTGGATTTCACACACTAATGAAGTAATACTAATAGGATGTATTTAACATCCAAGTTCTCAGTCTCCCCCTAACGGGAATTTATTCAGAGGAATACATTTCCTTTTTCGTTATCAACGAACTCCCTCAGTTGAACACAGAGCCGTCTCAGACGTTGGTTTTTTTTTTTCGGGACTCGAAGTCAGGCCCCGCGCTTATAGTGGCCCCGCACTTTCGAATTTCTAAGAAAAGTTGATAATAGAATTTTGGATGTTTCAGAGATGGAGTGATATGGGAAATATTTTAGTGTATAACTATATGTATTTAATGTTTGTAAATTATGTTTAATAAAATTAATATGATTTTTCGATACATTCTTTTTTTTTTTTTTTTTTGCAAATATTTTGGAATTCCACTAATAACTTCTTCCCGAGGTTCCGGAAAACTTCCAGCCGGCCCTGGATGCACATCAAACAACCATAGCTGATTGAAGTTATTATTATTTTCTTGACCTTCAATGAATCCAAAACGGATTGAAACGAATGAGAAAGATTTTACCACTATATTCTTAAAACTTGTTTCTGAAATGCTTATAAGTAGTAGTGGCCTGGATGGCAATTAAAACGGGGGGGGGGAGGGGTCAACTAGGAGTGTTCTGTATTTGGTGAAAGGATCGAATATATTCCTAAGAGTGATGGAATCTGATACGGCAAGGGATGCTCTCTCTCTCTCTCTCTCTCTCTCTCTCTCTCTCTGTATAACTTACAATCGATAAGTGAGCATTGTTTAGTTGCGCGCGCGCAAACGCATTGAATTCCAACTCACGTCCGAACCTACGCGTATAATTATGAAATATGCACAGTTGCGAAATGCGAATATTTGAATCACGCTATCGGGAGTAAATAGGCGTGGCAGATTCTGATCGACGTAATAATTATTGAAGAGATTTAAAGCCTTTTTTAAACGATGTTTTTCCTCAATAGGTAAATGGCACGATCTATGTGATGTCCAATGGAAATTCTTGAACCCTATTAACTTTTAGGAATGCTTTTAAATGTGTAAACTCGCAACTAAAGAGCAGATAGCTGGAGAATTTATATTACACTTCCTAAACTACTTTTTATGCTTTTCAGACTAAGTGGTTGTACTTACTTCTATAGTAATGCAAGGATTTGTTGTGAACATTTAAAACTGCTCAGTTGATTTTTTAATATTTTAAATTCATTAAATATCCATTTCTTATTTCATGTTTTATCTTATTTAATATTTTTTAATATACTTCATTTATTATTATTATTTATTTATTTCTGTGTGTGTGAATGCGAAGAAACACAACTATATACATACGCATTATACGATCACGTGAGAGATAAAACTGCTCCCCCCCCCATTGTGCATATAATTTTCATTGTCCACGGTTGTTTGCGGTCTAGTACAGACTCGTTGAGGTGATTTTGGTCATGAAAGTGACTTAGTCGGTCCATACGGAAGTGGAGAGTTTCTTCAACACAGAAATCGGGCTTTTCATTCCACAAAACAGGCAAGTGTGGATCAGAAGAACACACGCAACTAATACACATAAAGATCCCTCCACCATAGCCCAAACCTAATACCAGTCTTACAGAAAAGGCATAAATACATACATATACACTGGATTACATCCAAACAATATGCGTTATAAACAATTACAACGTTATGTATAGATAATCAAATATTTAGTACATATACAGTAATTATACTAAAGAATAACAATATTGGCAGTTTGATCCGAAATACAGTATATTGGTCAGAAGTATTAACTTCTAACCAAGCTGGCTTCGTTGTTATATCCAGACATCAAATATCGTATACATAATTTGTTTTATGTTTATCTTTTTTTTATTTGTAATTACAGTTTAACTTCTTTGATGTCAACAATGAACCAGTCTTAGAATTGAATTTCTAATTAATAGAAAACCAATGGACACTTATATCAAAAAAACTTCGGATATCAATAACACCATCTATACATTATTCGCTTCATAGAACCATAAGAAGAGTAATGAAAGCTAACAGGATCAAAAGCCGTTTTATCCTATCAAAACGGGTAAAAAAATAAATAAGGTTTTTCCACAACTTTTTATTTAATAAAAGAAAAATTTAAAAAAAAGCTACGCTTTAACAGAAGCCTTACAAAACAGCAAGTCATATTTACGTAATCATACTTGTATACTTTCCATTTAGGTACTGAAATATGCTACTGAATATACCATGGATCCAATAACACAGAAATTCCACGACTTTTTTTTTTTTTTTTTTTTAAGGAATTTATTACTCATTTTTATCTTCAAGTATATTTATCTGAAAACATAACGCTAACTTTCCTAACTTGGTGGTTATTGTTGGGAAACTACATCCGGCTTTTCAGTTTCCGGTGTTTGTTGAAAAACATGGAGGAAATATGACATTCCAGTATTGTTGTTAACAAAAAAACTATGTATTTATAACCCAAGGTTTCGCCCGCTTGAAAGTTACAAAAGATTAAGGTAACCACCATTATGTAGCTTATATAAAAATAGTTGATAATTCTATAAACAAACAGCTACTAAATTAATGGATTCATTCAATCCAATACCCTTGGAGGGTAATGGATGGCAATGCTGTAGCCAATGAAGTTCTAACTGAGGCTCGGCTATTGCTGTTACCCTCCTGCCATGATCAGAGCTTTAATAGTAGCTCAATAACACCTTATTATCCCTACACTGTCCTCTACAGATAACGGGGAAGATGAAAAGCATTCTTGCTTCGCCCCTTTAAGCCAGTCCTTATAAGGACTATAAGGACTACTATATAAGGACTACTAAATTAAAAGGGATGTAATCACTAATAAGAAATATGTTTTTATATCCATTTTAACCTCACCCTGATTGGCTGAGCGGTTAATGTGTCTGTTTTCCAACCAAAATAGTGTTGAGACTACGTCGCGTATATTTATACATTTATTCAAACTGTCTAGGCTGCGGGTTCGAATCCCGCCGTGGACATGGATGTTTGTGATTGTCTTTAAATGGGAGATGAAGTTCGTCGCGCGGTGTGAGACTATCCCTTGCTTATTAAAGGAAGTGGCTTGAAAAAGTTTCATGGTCAGGATTTTCGTGCTACGTAAAAAAAAAAAAAAATTAAATACAAAAAAAAAATAATAATAAATAAATGAAAAAAAAAAAATCCTTACCCCGCTCACTATAGTATTATGGGTTTACAACCTTTCATGAGAGAAAATAATTAAAAAAAAACTTTAAATTAATGTCGATTTATCTTCTATTATTATTTATCTCATAATAACAGTAATATATATATTTCCCTGGAAAATAATAATATTTCCCTAAAAAAAAAAAAAAAACAGCTGGACCTATCCCAAATCTTGCCAGCTATTCAGGTTCAGACAGGCCAATGCAAGCATAGCGCGTGCACAGCCTGACGTTCAGCACTTCCGATCTACACCAGCACGTGCCATAAAACACTTCCAAGCTGATAAATATCAATCAAGTTCGCCATTTTCATTTCTATGATTCAGAGACCTCTAGTGGCAAAACCGGGAAACTTCACATCAAAGTGCGGGGGCTAATAAACCAATGTACTTCAATTCCCTCTACAAAGTGATTTGTTTCATTTTTTTTTTTTAAGTTGCACATAGAATCTTGGTAAGGATAAAGTTAAAATAGTAGATGAGCTATATTTTGGAATGGGCTATAGATACAGTAAAACAGGATATTTATAATCAGCTTAAAAATAAAAACACCACGATATCATGTAGGTCTAGGGATTGGACAAAATTCAGAAATACTTTTGTTTTTATTATAAATTGAACAAAAATAATTCAAAGATATTCACCACCTTTGGAATAAAATCCTTAAAAGGAATTAAGGTTTGTTTGTTTTTTTTTGGGGGGGGGGGCTCTTTTTTTGTTTTTGTAGGAATCTCATACTTGGACACGATGAAATGTAAAATATAGGATTCGAACCCATAAGGCTTACTGGTTACTACATAAGGCATTATCCATTCGACTAACCACGCTGACTAAATGCTAAAAAATCGAACTATTTTTTCTCTTATAAATTTCCTGCCTGTATCGATCATTATCCGCATTGAAAATAAGTATTTCTCTCTTCCTACTTATTAACAAACAAACTACTTAAAAAATATTTAGTCTATATATATATATATATATATATATATATATATATATATATATATATATATATATATATATATATAACACAATTTACAAGTAGCTTATATGATGATGGCAAACGTCAACAGAATGTGGATCATAAACTACCTAATTTTGGGAATACGGTGGACTTAATGACATGAGGAGCGCTGTTATAATAAACTATTTATGTGATTCGATTACAGAACTACATGTACAGAGTCATTTGCACAAATATTTACTCCGTATACAAAAAAAAAAAAAAGTTGATGTTTCAGTTTTTGTTTTTTCGAAGTATCCTTGCTTTTTTTTTTTTTTTATCTATCATGTCATAATGCTAACATTTAAATAGAAATTTAATGTTTTGATGTAATAGTTATATATTACATCAAAATATTGTGAATAAAATCTATTGTTAAATAAATAAATAATATATTTCAATATCTCAAAATGTATCTCAGTGCACTAAGCCTAAAATTTATATCTCGCAAAAGAAATAACAATAAACCTGCTACAGATGTAGTCTAATTTCAGTTAGATCGATATTATTGTAATTGCAAAGGAAAAGATTAATTCGCTTGGGATATCTTAGCAGTGGGGAAAAAAAATTGTATAAGATGGCATTTAAAGTAAATGTAATTCTGTAGTTTTCTCATTAAAATTTTATTTCTAGGGAAGTGAAACTAATTCAAAAAGGAATAAAAAAAAAAGTCGTAATGAATGCAGTTCACACGATAAGACTGAAGATACAAGAATTATCAAATAATTTCATGTTAATCATTTTTTTAATTAACCAAAGAAAAACCTCACCAGCTGTAACATTCACACCGTCTGTCTGATGGAGAAAAATAAATAATAAAAGAAACAGAGATAGTGTTGGTAGTTTAAGTCCGCACCAACAGATGTCGCTGTTCAACAAGTTAGATATTAAAATAGTCATTTTAGCTTTACCTTTTTTGACCCTATAAATTTTTCGAATTAACCGGATTATATGAGAATGCTTAAAAATTATGTTAGCATTTTTTATTTCACCCAAAACTTAAGCAAAAGATTAAATAGAATTTTAACGTACAACTATTATCATACGTTTGTTTTAATACACCTTTTTTTTTCTTCCTTAACGAAAAAATATTAAATAATATGTAATTTTTTCCCCCCATTTATTTATTACCGCGAAACACCAAACAAGGGGTGGGGTAAATAGTGGAAAAACCAGAAATACACAAGATACAATAGTAACCTTGAAACTTTTCCGCAAACGCTAAGACAAGAGATGATCGCGACCCGCCTTCATAAAAAAGGTCAGACGTATAGTTAGCATTTCAGCCATTCATTTCCTGGTACATCTGACAATGAACATTTTTGAGAAATACCCTGGTTGGTCTCGTTCCCTCAGACTAATCTAACCACAGGGAAATGTTGACTCATTGTGGTTTGAAAATAAGTAAATCCACCAATGTCATATTATCTTTCTAATAGCTTCTTTGCCCCATTTGATGTGCTATAGATTTCACAAACCACATATTAATACAAAATCCGAAAACAATAACACTGTAAATATGAAATACTTGATTATAGGTGACGCCACTGCACAACAATAAACTTGGAACAAAATTTTTCCCTAGTTTAGTGTAGATAATGTAGATCACAGCAAGTTATAAAGAAACGGTATGGGATGAATATCTGTGTTTCTAGAATACGATATATGTATATATATATATATATATATATATATGAAATCGGTTTAATAGATCAAAGTGCTTTCCTAATAAATAATATTCTCTTCCCCCGCCCTTCCCCTGTAAAAACCATGGGCAGAGCAGAGGTTATTAGCTGTCGCACTGGTTAAAAGCCAGACATTATTCTTCTTAACGACACTTCGTTAGCAGGAAGTTATCTCGCACCTCCACAGTTCGAACTTTGTCGACAAAGACCGGTTGTGACCTCATGGAAGTTGCATGGAACCGTCTGAGCTTACAAAACATCATAGCTTAATCCGAGCTTACAGGGATTGGAAATTAAAGAAAGTAAAAATATCTGATCCGTTCAACAGTAATAGCTAAAATCGGTTCCGACACTTACAAACAGCTCGTGAAAATGAATATCCCTTTCATAGTATGTCGTTTGAATTATTAAGAAAATGATTTTTAAAATATCAAAATTTATTTTAAAAAAAATGAATTATTTGAAAACAAATATTATTAATAATACCTTTGAAAGCGATGCAATTTTCCATATTTACACGAGTAATCACGCCATCATTCTTCGTATTAACTATAAACTCAAATATGAAACTGAAAAGTTTTAATTTGCATATTTGCTGTTCGTTTTTATTTTATTTTTACTGACTGTTATAATATGAAACTTCCAGAGATTTTCAATATGGAAAAATATATTCTGTCGCTTTTTTTTTTTTCCCCTACAATCTTTTACCGCTTCAGTCTGTAACGTTCTCCACCCACACTAAAATCCAGAGCGTGGGTAGATTTTCATCCATTAGTGGCGCACATGAGAAAATAATTACGAAAAAGCGACATAAAATACGTGACTGTGTTGGTTGTAACGCCCCCCCCCCCCCTTTTTTTTGTTTAAAATGCTGTTTTTAGTTTCTGATAAACAAAGCGATCGAATTTTGACTGCAGTTCTTTATTAAAAATAAATGATAAAAAAAAAAATTACAATACGTGAAGTAT
The DNA here is from genome assembly GCF_054136105.1 of Typopeltis vanoorti. Taxonomy (NCBI): domain Eukaryota; kingdom Metazoa; phylum Arthropoda; class Arachnida; order Uropygi; family Thelyphonidae; genus Typopeltis; species Typopeltis vanoorti. The sequence continues at coordinate 43,235,661 of NC_143561.1, read as the reverse complement.
CAAACACAAAAATTGTATTAGGGTCGAGGGAAAAACGGTTAAGGGATCCATGAAATGTTTGTTAGAGGGAAGCAAGAATCGTTGTTGCAATCTACAGGGTGATCAAAATTAAACTATCCCTGTTTAAGGCCTTGTGGAGTGCCACTCAGTCATCCAAATGCTGTGAAACGTAAAAAGTAGTCCCAAAATAAAAAGTATAAAAAAATAGTTCCAAAATTCGTCACTATATATGATGTTCAGAAAGTAGATGTAGTAATATTTCTGTGTGTGTGTGTGTGTGTGTGTGTGTGTGTGTGTGTGTGTGTGTGTGTGTGTGTGTGTAAGAAGGAGAAAAGCGACCCAAATCATAAATAACACACTTTTATTCACTTCCATTATGTCTTCAAAGGCTGTACTATGTACAATGTGTTGTCCCTCCCGGTATGTCACAAACTGCATCTTTACGAGTGTGTTCAACGACAGAACGCAGTGGTCAGGACTGATGTTGCACACAGGCTGCGATATGCTATCTATCAGCACTGACAACTTATCAGGATGATCCCGATAAACCCTATCTTTGAGAAATCCCCAGAGCCAGAAGTCACTGGGGGGGGGTCAGATCAGGTGAACGAAGGGGCTATGCAGTGGGGAACGCACGGCTCATCACTCTCGCTTCCGTGAAATATTCTCGAAGAACCTTCTATACAAATCAACCGATGTGTGGAATGGCCCTATACTTGATGAAAATGACTGAATCCATGCACAGGCACTGCTGTAGCTGTGGCACAACAAAATCGTTTATCATATCGCGATACTTATAGACAGTAACTGAGCAGGTCACAGGACTCTACTGGCGAATGTCCTCGAAGAATGATGCAATGATAAACGAAGCTGCAAATCCACCAAAATATGTAAAGACGGTAACTTTGGGTGAATGCAAAGAAATTTATTAGACTGCATGCGGGTTTTGCGTAGCCCATATCCGGCAGTTGTGAGTATTCACAGCTCCATCCAAGTAAAAGTGAACCCCATGTTAAAGCGAATGTCCTGTGGACTCAACTCCTGTGGTCAGAGTTATCTTGAATGGATAGAAATGCAGAATCTTCCGTAGAATTTTCCAGACAGTTGTGTAAGCGCATCCATGTGTCTTGAAACAGTATGTGCATTGCAGGAACCAACACTGTTATTCATGGCCAGCTTCACAACTTCATTTACTTGTTGTGAACTGATTGGTTTTATTGGTAATAATGTGGATGGTATGACCAACCAGAATGAAGAGAGAAATCCCGCGTCCATCTTTTTAAACCCTCCTGGCGCCTGGCGGGTTGCGTGATATGCAAATTCCATGCATTTTATGTTTACAACGCCCCCTGGTGAATTTTGGAAATACTTTTTTTTTTCCTCCTCGGATATCGCTTCCGTATGACGGCACGATGGATTCCTGCAAAGTTTCAGCAATTGACCTTAAAGAGGACTACTTTGATTACCTCTATATTGTTCATTATGTGTACAAATCAGCTTATACATGAGCTATAGGAGTCATATTAGCCAGTAGTGATGCCAAATATATATATATATATATATATATATAAATAAAATATTTATCCTTAATCTTACCACGCAATACTGATCATGCATCATAATAAGCGGGCAAAAACTGCCTGTAATGACTTTATTTTGTAGGACATTCTTGTCATCTACGCGTCTATATCTTCTCCTATAGCGTATTCCTATATCTAGCAGCACTCCAACAGAAAACAGAGAAAAAACAAAGATGAGAATTACGAGGCAGAATATTTTAACAAATGAAAAAACTAGTTCGTCAAACATATAGCTATGTGGTGCTCTGGATAGCCTTGAAACAGGCTTCTATTACGGTTTCAGTGACGTTGGAGTAATAGTCTGGATATATGTATGCAAGTGCATGAGGCTTTTATAAAACAGTACGTACAGATGCTAATCGAAAGAAGAATTTTCTACGATGTTACTAGAATATGAACAGAATATTGCGAATAAATCATTTATAGTTTGCAATTTATATTTTGAAATGAGTCGTTTCCTCTATACTCGGTAATAAAAATTTACTATGGTACGTTAAGAATTACAAAAGTTTTTGATATAATCTACAAAAATTCTAAGTTAATTCTGATAATAATATTTTTAAGATATTTTTTATTCTTACTTAATTTTCATCGCAAGTCCACATAGGTTGAGTAGATAGCTTCAAGAGGCTGTTGGTCCGAATGTGTGAAACCACCGCCTTGCTTACTGGAGACCTGAAGTGCTATGAAAGACAGTGTTGAGTCACTAGAGCGGGAAATTCGGATTTTTCTAGTTCCCATTTACGGTACAAATATGTTATGGGGTTTTCTAACCTTTTATGCGTAAGATAGTCATACAAATATGTTTTAATTTACTCATAATTATTACATTTCACTTTGGGATATGGCCATCCCGTAATCTTAGCCCATGGTACTGCCCTGTGAAAATAATTTTCCCTCTTTTGAAGCTGAAAAAAAAAAAAAAAAAAAAAACCGTTAAATCAATACTGTTCGTTCTCAAGAGTTAGGACAATGGGTACAATAAAATATGTAGCCACAAGAAACGTCTATTATAGAAGTTGATTTTCCTTCTGAGTGGCATTCACAGGAGATTTTGGTCCAGCTACTTTGACCAAGAAAGGGTGCTGGAACTTAGCCAATAACCTCCAACAGCAGACCTCGACCACCACTCTAAGGGTAAGGTCAATGGAGGTAACGAAAGAAGGAAAAAAAGAAGGGGGATAAATTGAAAATGGAACGCAACGAAGCGGAAATGAAGTATGAGGCTATTTGCGAAATGCAAGGTCGTAACAGAATATGCATTAGCATTACGACTAATGTTAAGTAACAGCAACTTATGCTACAACACTAAATTCAAATACCACAAAGCGAACCAAACTGCCTACTAAGCAATGTACTTAATGTATTATAGTTAGAAAACTTGAGTCTTTCTTCTGAAAACAATTCTATAATCCAGTTGGATAAGAACAGTTTTATACGCAAATAAAAAAAAAAAAAAAAGAGTTGATCTTCATAGAGCACATCCTCGTTACAAACCAATCTTCATAGTGCAAAATCTTTCTCATGTTCTTCGAGAGATATATTAAAAAAAACTTCAACTAACACAGAATACAAACTTTTCGTTTAGTAAACAGATACAATATTTCATATGCAATTTCTCTTTTTTTTTTCTGTTATATTTATCAGTTTTGAAGGCGTTTTAGAAGGCGTTTTGATATTTAATTTTAAATATCAAAATTAGATTATGTAAACATAATCTAATTTTGATATTTACTCAAAATGTGTATGCAAAGGTTTTGTTCTTGTTAAAATCTATTAACTAACATTTAAATAAAACAAAAATAAAATAACTTCATTTCACGTAGAATATTCCCGAAAGCAGGTACAAGTCTGTTACAAATCTCATAACAATGCATTTAAGTTATGTTTATTGCGTAACAAATGATCTCACAATGGATCACGCACAGTCAAACTCTGTTCATGATATATTAAACTCACGTTCAAACTTATGGAATGTTTGGCCTCATATTTATTTATTGTAATAATAAAGAGTTAATCGGAAGAAAATAGTTTTTTTTTTGTTTGTTTTTTTTTGTAACCGTTACATCCACAAACTATTAGAGAACCTGTAGAGGATTCGATTCTCGTATTGGTGAAGACAAGATTCTGATATATTTGTAGACTGCAGACACTAGCAAACAGGAAAAGGAGGGGGTGATATGATTGAGACTTACAAACTTCTGAAAGGGTCATACAGGATTTCAATTGATGGAAATTTCCAATTTATGGAGGGGTGAGGAAAGGACGAGAGGACACCCTTGGAAGCTGAGAATGGGGCCGTTAAGAAGGGGGGGGGGGGGCTAGATTTTTCTCTCAGAGGGTGGTGCGTGATTGGAATGGATTGCCATTGGATGTTGTGAGTGCAAGCAGTATGAATGAATTCAAGAATACGTATGATAGCTGGTGTATGTAGTATGTGGCCTCCCTGGAGTTCTCTCTTAATAATAATAATAATCGAGAACCTGGAATGGCCTTTCTTTAAAAATAAAGAGCATGTTATAGCACATTAGGACATGAATTGAGACTATTAAACACTAATAGTAAAAAAATAATAATAAATAAAATATATATATAAGAAAATAACGAGGGAAAAAGTTAAGCAGTAAGTGTTTATATACGTAAGCCAAGTTATACCCGTGTGTGTGTGGGGGGGGGAATCTTGTGTTACATATATCAGTTTCGTTGATCTAGTACTAATTTACTCGATACAGTCGACTCTTCCCATGGCAAGTTCGTAGAAACTAGGAATAGTTGTTATAGTTGATAATTTGCTGCAGCGAATTTTGTTTAACACAGAAATGTACCTATGGAGTTTTCGTCGTGAGTTTGTTACAGCGGTGTCTTTTACAGTAAGAGTTGAATGCATAAGGCTCTATTTATATTTCAGCACCGAGTTAGTCGTGCTTGGGTTGCGGGAATTGGTTTTCTACTGCTCAGGTTTTTCCTCCCGCAAATATAAAACCTCCAGGACCACATTTCGTAATAGTTGCATGTAAGTCGATTAGGAAAAAAAAATAGAAATTAACTCATGGAATCTCCATACCATTTCATCCTAGATGGACTTGCATCTGGAAGGTATGAAATAATAACAAATATGCCGGCTGGATTTTAGAGTAGGCGATCTAGGTGTCTATTTAGTATCACGAGCCAAAAGATGAGAGACTTTTATTATGAAAGTAAAGGGAGGGTGAGGTTATCCTATAGCAGTTATCCTATAGCCTAATGGAAAGAATATGGCCATAATAGTCATTCGTTCGTCAGACTCTATTCAACCCGTTTGTTGGGTGGGAGATGAACCCCCAAATTTTCCTTGAAACCGAATTATACTTGATCGTTATCAAAGTGTTGAGCAGACTGACTAAACGATTAGCAGAAGGGTCTGGAAAACAAGGTCTAAATAATTTCCCAACCAAATATTAAACATTGTTTTTTTTTTAGACATTTGTTCAAGTTTGAATTACATGATGCTAAGTGTTTTGGACAATTTTGAATTCCTTTATGGAAAATTTAGTCAAAATACATTAATTATTTTTGAAGCCTACGAATTCCTATCCAAATTGCGATGGTGTCCTTTCGCTTAAAATAAATAAATAAATAATTGAGACTGTTCAACTTCATATTTCTGTTTTTATATTTGATATACGCATTATTAAAATTACCTTCTGGCTTCTGCTTGTTGAGTGCTTTATGTTTAAAAATACCAAGCGGATAATTAAGTCAAAAAATAAATAAATAAATAAATAAAATAAAATAAATCTGGCGTTTTTGATATTCTTATTAATTCCAATGTATTACTTTTATTATTAATTCTAACGCATAGATTACTTTCCTCCCTTTGTATGTGTGCGCGCGTATTTCAGAAATTTCTTTTCATATATATATATATATATATATATTACCGAAAAAAAAAAAAAAACAGATGTCCAGAAAGCCTACATGCTACCAACAAAAGACCACGTGATTTAATAATTAACAATTTAAAAACATCAAAAAGAGACATTTGCTATTTGTTAATTTCATACAAATGAATGTTCATTATTGATCTTTTGCCTAATATTCATTGTTGATATAGAGCACTTGCATTTTTAAACAAACATTTTTAAATAATTGATTGATTTATTAATTCTCCATAAGCAACCTTATTAATAATATAATATTTCATTAAAACCGAAAGCAGAAAAATATATGCATAGCAATTTAAACGCTCTGTTAAATGAAATTGAAATGGTATTAAACCATGTTCGTAAATTTTTTTTTTTTTTCTAAAAGAAAAGTATGAACGTGATTTTAATGGTTAAAAAAACAATATTTTGTGTGTGTTTTATCTTAGCTCAATGTTAAATTCACGAAACAATTATCGGAGGATTATAAATATATTGATATTAGTACAGCAATGAAACGAATGCCCATAAATTTATTGAAAACGACTAATAAATAAATAAATAAAATATAAATAATGAGGATATTAAAGATCCATCATCTTTTTATAGGTAAATTAAATGGTATTTTAAAAAGTTTTGAAATTTAGAGAGTTTATGCGAATATAATCTTCGGCATTGGAGTTTGCCTTAACTGGCAAAGCACAGACCCTTCCCAGAGCCCCCTATATTCGTCTTTTATAACAATAGTTAGGTTTCACTGGCTTGACGTCTGATTTTCGAATGATTGGTTCTCAGAGGGGAACCCTCCATTCAAGTTCAGTTTTTATTTGGTTATAAAAAGATGATGTATGTTTAATATCATATATAAATATGATATTAAATTTAATTTAATTTGAAAAAAAGAATTTTAATCAATCGAGGTCGAGGAATCAATCGACCGTGAGATGCGGTGATTGATTCATTCAATCCAATACCCCTGGAGGGTAATGCATGGCAATGCTGTAGCTAATGAAGCTCTAACTGAGGCTCGGCTATTGCTGTTACCCTCCTGCCATGATCAGAGCTTTAATAATAGCTCAATAACCTTATCCCTACACTGTCCGCTACAGATAACGGGGAATATGAAAAGCATTCTTGCTTCGCCCCTTTAAGCCAGTCCTTATAAGGACTAATCAATCGACCGTGAGATGCGGTGATTGATTTTCAATCCAATACCCTTGGTGGATAATGGATAGCAATGCTGTAGCCAATGAAGTTCTAACTGAGGCTCGCCTATTGCTGTTACCCTTCTGCCATGATCAGAGCTTTAATCGCTCAATAACACCTTATCTCTACACTGTTCTCTACAGATAACGGGGAAGATGAAAAGCATTCTTGCTTCGCCCCTTTAAGCCAGTCCTTTTTAAGGACTTAAAAACACAGATATTGTATACAGATACAGAAAACCCCGTGTGGTGGTCGGGCAAAGAATAGCACCGCTGTAACCCATGCATGCCATAAGAGGCGACTAAAATGGACGAAGAGTTTCGCTCTCTTAGGTTTCTTCCGGAATTTTGCTACTGGTCAGGAGGCGGGGGGGGGGCTTAGATTTCAGCAGGGTTTGCCCTGAGAAAGCATTTTGAGTCTAGAGACTCACTTGTCGGTGGATGCCTTTCCCTGGAATGTGAGCGGCTCTGCTCGGTGGTAGGGTGAGCCTGTCACTGAGTGGGCCAACGCTGAGTTGGACTATCTTTCGGCCACTATCGAGTGGTCTAGGGATTGTTCTAATTTGTAAACAGGGCTTTATTTTTAAAAAAGCGCTACTGTAGCCCATGCATGGTCGTAAGAGGCGACTATGATGGGACGCAGTTTCAGGAGGTTCGCTCTTTTAGGTTTCTTCCAGAATTTTGCTCCCTGTGAGGGGGGGGCTTTAGATTTCGGGGGGGGGGTTTGCCCTGAGAGAGCATTTTGAGTCTCTGGAGAGGGTGTTCTCCGGCGTGGCCCGTGAAGGGCCTTGTCAGTGGATACTTTTCCCTGGAATATGAGCGGTTCTACTCGGTAGTAGAGAGGGGGAGCGTCACTGAGTGGAACCAATGCTGAATTGGACGGTCTTTTGGCCACTCGTAGGGAGTGGTCCGGGAAATCGTCTTAATTTTTATAGAGGGATTTACTTACATACCAGCCCCCACTGTAGCCCATGCATGTCGTACGAGGCGACTAAAATGGGTACCCAGGTAGGGTAATGGATGACAATGCTGTAGATAATGAAGTTCTAACTGAGGCTCGGCTATTGCTGTTACCCTTCTGTCATGATCAGAGCTTACAGCTCTATATTACTTACCCCATCCATACATTTTCTTCACAGATAACGGGGAATATGAAAAGCATTTTTGCTTCACCCATCTAGCCCAGAAAAAAAAAAAAAAAAAATAATAATAATAATAAAATACAGACTTCCCAAAAATGCTCGATGCTATCCAAAAATATGAAAATCTGGTTACACAGATGAATCCCTTTCACAGTTTTTTCTTCAATTACTTTCTCATAGATGCTTTGTTTTAATTAAGCCTTTTTCTATTTAGTATTTTCAGAGGACATCCGTAATTCTTCACTTTTCTGTAAACCTATACGAACGCGAATAGGCTGATCAACAATAATGTGTACAAAAGACACAGTGGGAACTATATAAAATCGCTGACTTTAAGAAAGGTTTAATTGTTGATGCATATATCGCCAAATACTAAAAAAACTGCGTTACTGTACAACTATAGACATTCTCATAATAAGTAAATAATAATGTTCCAAAAGGGCAGATTATTATTATTATTTTTATTTGTATACAATCCTTCGGTAAATTACTACAAATGTCCTCATTCCCATCGGATCCCAGTCAATCATATTATCATAATGACATAAACATCCATTATGATAATATAAGGCGTAGATCATGATCATAATTACTATCGTAAATATCGCAGAGAAAATTACACTGTCAGAAAACATGGTTTACCGCTACGATAATATTCTCAAAGGATACATTCACTCATATTTCAGCAATGCCTGTGTACATCACTTCTCTTCAACATTACCTTAATTGCCCGTTGAGTTTTTTTTTTTTTTTTTTCCTCCGTCTATGAATCATTAACCTAATGCTGGAAGGAAAGCAAAACTCATTGATGCGTTAGGCTTAGGTTCCGAATTCTATTTCAGCAAGGACATTTTCCACTTAACAAAAGATTTGAATGAATCAACTTAAATTTACATAAATTTTCAACAATTCAGAATCGACTATTGCTTATATCCCACTGCCACTTCAGATGTTTGATTCTTTGTATAAGGCCACAGAGACTGGTTTGATTTCTTATCCAAGTATTTCTTTTGTCGATCCAGTTTTGTGATATCAAGCATACGTCTTTCCATATTAAATTGGGTTGTTCTTAGTTTTTGAGTTTCCTTTACATTTTAAAGCCCATGTTTCGCCATTATATGTCAATATACTGTGAGAATATATTGGTTAAAATCTTTCCTTTTCAAACACAGATGTAATTGGTTTTTGAATATTGACAGTTTTCCAAATGCTTTGTTCGTTCTTTGACTTCTTGCATGGTATTTTGATCCAGTGATATCCGTTGTTCTAAGAACATACAGGAATTTGCTTATTCAATTTCAATAACATTATTTCAAAGCCGAACAGAGAAACTAATATACTATAAAAAATACTATACTATACTATAAAAGTTTCGGCGGATCTAAGCGTAAGCAAACCTTTCATGACAGAGGCAACTCGTAGTAAAGGTGGAGTAAACTCTGATCACTATCCTTAGTATTTCCCATAATGTAAAACACATCTCTTAGCGGACATGTATATGATGTTATATATTATGGGGGGGAGGTCATTACCCAGACCGATTTCAACCTTTTTTGAGGTCTCGTCATAGGCTATATCTTCGGGAATTTTTCGAATTTCTTGATAAAAAGTTAGGAACAGATTTTTAAAAGTACATACTTTCAGAAAATAATATTAAAAAATCGATGTTTTTGATCCTCTAAATAGTACCGCCTCCTAAAAACTATCAAAAACTTACAAATTAGCAAAAAGAAAATGCCATAGAGGAAAAACCTGACGTGATAGAGAAAAATGGGTTTGATATTTGAAATCAGCGCACCCAAATTAGTAAAAAACAAGTGTCAGATCATAATCAGCAGAAATTTGTTTGTTTGTTTTTTGTTGGCCAGTGTTATCATTGATTTTTATTATTTCTTGCTGTACATTACTAAACATAATATATATTATGTATGCATAATATTTATTGAAGACATACATATTCTCCGCCGCCTGGTGTACATAAGCTGAACTTACTGTTGACATGGGAACAGGGAAACAAATATGACATCCATTATTAATCAAACAATTTTTCTTTTCTGTTTTATTATATTTTTGTCTTTATTTTTATTTCTTATTTTATTTTTTTTTTTTTTTGTCTTGAACATCTCCAGATACAAATGTTTCTCTAATTTTGAAACTGCAATAAGTTGAAGAATAAAGCATGGATAACTGATAACTCGAATGCAATTTTTTACCTAAAATTTTCAGCAAGGCTGTTAACTTGAAAATGAAAATTTTGCTGAAAATCTGTTTGATTCATCACTACTGTTACACAATGGATGTTTTTGTCAGTGCTGAAGACAATGAAAAATTAAAAGACATCTGATATTCCCAGTTGCTATCAGTAAGCTCTCTAGATTTAATAAACCATACTATATTTCAGAAAGTGGTAGTTATGCCTCATCCCCTACCCAGTGATTCATATTACTTCTTGTAAAAAAAAAAAAACTAACATCCATGTTGGCGGAAGAGGAACACAAAAGCAATGCAGATAATCCAATTGGACTACTGTAATAGTCCTAACGTTTGAGAGACAGTGTGTGTGTGTGCAACCTAGTCACTCTTTCCCCTGAAAGTATTTCAGGACTTCAAAACATACTCCTGAACTTGAAACAGAAGACTGCTTGATACACACTCCAAATAAACCTTCATTCCAAGGAGAATCACTATGAAGCTGCTATGAACTACAACCACACATCTATGTCAAGGCACGTGCTTTTCATTGCTGTACATTTCAGTTTGCCTTTGATAGAAACATCAATGTCGGGTGATCAATTACATAAATACCCAAGATAGTGCTAGCTTAATTCTAGAGAAACGTTAGGGTATGTACAGCACATTCCTCCATTTCCATGTAGTTTACTGTGAAGATAATTATTGGTATCGCTATGGTTTAAACCACAGACATCTATTGAAATACAAAAATGAAATAAACAGGACTGTCAAGCTGATCGAAGTGCTTTTCAAAACATACCTAAAAATATTTTCATTTTCCAAGCATCTATAAGTCTTTCAAATTGTTATAAAGAACTAGCAATTAAATCATAATTCTTTTCTTTTTTTTATAAACAAAATCTTTTTCTGAAATCTTAACGAAGTTCATCTTGTAATATTATAAAATCCTATGTGGTTCTCCAGGAATGTATTTTTTTTTCAGTCGATAATCGTTCTTGTTAAAGTAGCAAAAAACACATCTATTGGTTGAATATAGGAAAGCTTTGAAGTTAACAAGAAGATAAAAATACACTGAAGATAATTATGTTTTTTTTTTGGTTGTCAAGACGTTTGGAAAGGCTAAAGCCTAATTGCGTGTTAGCTTAGTAACGTTCGAAATCAGGAAGCAAATTTTATTGCTCGTTCACTAAAAACAACTTTAGATGTTTCATTTGGGGGAAAAAATTCCTAAAAACATTGGAGGAATTATCTGCACTACCATTAATCTTTTGATGTTAGTTTCTGAAGTGAAATATCGACAGAGGAAATAACTGATTGGCGAAAAAGAATGCTGGCAAAGAACTGCGCTTAGAGACAACTTAAAGGGGGATGAAGTGTAATAGGAAAATTGCTTACTGTCAAGTGATCAATTATCATTATCTCACAATAGTTTCCGTAACTCACCCGGTTTCGATGCTTTTGGCTGTAAAGATCTGGGTTCGAATTCCGTCTACGACACAAAGTACCTTTATGAGGACTTTTCAGCTGAAGGTGAGTTAGTCGATCTCACATGGAAATAGCAGTTTTGATAGCCATAATACACTCTGCAGAAAGGATTAACTGTCCTCTATTTAGGTTGCAAAGAAGGCAAGTTATTTGGCAGTGATAGGTCATTGTTCCTAACATTCACAATGCCTTCTGACTTACGATGTTGTTGTTTTTTAACAGGCATTTTAAAAATTAATTAAATGCTCCAAATAATTTCGTGCTTACTCATTTGCCTGTTAAATCAAAACTAAGAGCACTCAGTAAAGGACCAGCAATAGCAAACTTCAATAAAACCTATGTAGTCAGGGCTAACAATTTAATTGTAACATTTAAACAAAAAAGTATTCGCTAATAATTGGGCCCTTAGGACGAAGACCCCCATACGATGGTATTAGTAGAAAACAAACAGGCAAATTATTAGTATTTTGATGATTTCTGGCACAAAAATGCCATAACGACACAAAGCCGTTATAATTACTGATAATGATAAATACTATTTTAAAAAGTGTACACAGGAAAAAGTAGCTTTCATTTTTTTTCAAATAGAAGCACGATTAACATTTCTGACTTCAAGAGTGAAGCAAACTGCTTTTCATACTCCCCACTATCTGATAGGAAACAGTGAGTGGAAAAATTTATGAGCCAATTGCTCGCGATGAGCGGGCTTGGAGATTAAACATCAGAACTGGAGTTTAATATGGCTTTGGTCTTTTATGTTCGAAGAAATCCGTTGCTTCGTAATTTGCAACTAGTTGAACCAGTTTGTTGGGATGTACAGATGCTTTTGAAAAGAACTTTGTTGCTATAGTGTGTGCAGGAAAGTGTAAATATAGGGAACATCTGTGTCCCGATGGAGTTGCACATTTCTAACGAACCATGGAGCGTTCAGGATCATACGTAGATATTTATTTTGCACTAGTTGTAATTTGAGAATATTAGTATCAGTGGTATGGCTCCAGGCCGGAGAAGCGAGAGTATAGGATGAATCATCAGTTTGTAGATAAGTAGTTTGATTCTGGTGTTTAATTTACTGTTCCTGTTGATTAGAGGATAGAGTTGAGCGATAGCTTTTTTTGAAGTCTTTACACAGAGAGTCTTGATATGGCAACTGAAAGTCAGCCTTCTGTCCAGCAGTAGTACACCAAGGTATTTGACCTCTGTTTGCCACGAGATTTTTGTGTTAAACAGGAAGATGTCCCCTTTAGGAAGCATAGGTCTTCTGGTGAATAGCATGGCTATGCTCTTCTGGGGATTCACTTGCAGTCTCCATTTGGAGAACTTTTTTCAATCTGCAGTGGGTTTTCTTGCAACTTTTTGATGGCAAGATATGATTGTAAAGTTCTGGCTAATATTCTTGTATCATCCGTATAGAGGGCTATGATGGATGACAATGGATTGTGCGGGATATCAAACATGTATATGTATATGGAAAAACAGAATCGGAACTAGTAAGGATCCTCGTGAGACTCCAGCCAAGATACGTTTCTCGGCTGATACTGTACCATTGATCTTGATTTGCATACGCCTGTCAAAAGGTATGATTTAATTAGGTGAACCATCTCCAATGGTATCCAGTTCAGATCAGTTTATGCAGTAATCCGAAATGCCAAATTTTATCAACTGCACTGGCTATGTCAAGGAAAACAACACCCGTGCATTGATGCCAATTGTATCCAATGAAGATGCATTCGACTAAGTCTATGTGTCTGTTAGGTGGTACTATGGAATTGACGAAATCCAAACTGCTCTTTAGGAAGAATGTTTAACTTGTGCACGGAGGCTTGGAGTCTGATGAGAATAACTTTTTCTGCGATTTTACCCAAATTTGAGATGAGGCTGATGGACCAATAATTTTGAGGCAGGTGCGGGTCTTTTCCGGTCTTACGGATTGGAATTATATCCACCATCTTCCAACAGGATGGGAAATGTTTGAAACGGAGGATGGAATTAATTATGTTGGTCAGATGTACAATAGCTATACGAGGCAGCAGCTTAATCACCTTGTCGGTGATGCCTTCAGGTCCAGGAGCCTTTTTGTTTTTTAATTTCTTTATTATATCATATATTTCTGCTGATGATGTGGGTGCAATTTGATTAGAGCAGGTTACAGAAGATTTTAATGAACATCTGGCATGTCAATGGATCTTGTAGATGTGATTGAAGTCTAGATGTTCATATAAGGGTTTACATTGCTTGTTTTTTGATCTTTCTTATTAGATTACAAAGGGAGTGATTGTCAGGAGAGATAGAAGTCAGTCTTTCTTCCCAAAGTTGACTTCTATGTGCTTGAAGGGCATCTCTCACTGGAGAATTGAGCCTATTCAGGATTCCTTTGTCTTGTGGTGCGCAGGTATTATGAAACCGTTTTCTACCCTTATTTTTCTCCTTCATCAGGTTCATATCTTCTGGCAAGTGGTTGGGCCTGAGGACAGTTGTGAAAGTAGTAACTGCCGTAAGGGCTGTGTTAATTTGTTGGGTCAGGTCTTTAACAGCTGTTTCAATTTCTTCTTTGGATTTTATAAGAGGAACAGGACCAATATATTTCGGAAGTACTTTGGACAACCTATCCCATGATATGAATGAGTGTGTGTGTGTGGGGGGGGTAAGACAGTTTTTCTTGGTTTCCCAACTGCAACAGTATTGGATTATGGTCAGATGAAAGGTCATTTGTCAATAAACTGTGCTGGAGTCTCTCATTCTGCAGTATGACTATGCCCAAGACATCAGCAGTGCCATATGTATTATGATGGGAAGGTTCAGTGGGACCTGCCACAACCGCATTGTTGGATCCTATATAGTTAGCAAGTATATGGCCATTCCTATTGGTAGTTCGACTGTTCCAGGCGCTTGGCATTTAAGTCACTGGCAATGATGACAGACTCTCTGATGTCCAAGATGACAAACAAAGCCGAGGTCAGTACTGATTTTAATGGAGGATTGCATGCTACATAGATTTTTTAGTTTACTATACGAGCTCGTGAGAACCTCTACACCTGTAACCTCAAGATTAGTGGTAGGTGGGATGTTTACAGAGTGATGACTAATATAGTTCTTGATGAAAATGGCAGTGCTGCCACCTCTGTGGGTCAGCCTGTCAGTTCTGTACAGATGATATCCTCTAATTTTGGGGTTGTCCGATGGTCTCATATGGGTTTCACTTATCAAAACTACATCTGGCTGATGTCTTTGGGTGAACTCTTGGAGTTCCAAGACCTTATTTCTGAGGCCGTTCGCGTTCCATGCAATAATCTGCAGAGAGTCTGGATTTAGTTTATTCCTGTTCATGAATGAGCGCTGTGAGGATGGTTTGTGTATCCTTTAGGTTAGTAGAGGATGACGTAGGGTTGGATCTGCTGAAGTCTAGTAGCATATTTGCCAGAGAGGAAGTGATGATAGCTGGCAGGTTTGTGTGTGATACTGGCTGATCCTGTTCATAAGTTATCTGTTTAGAACGGACTACATCTGCATATGTCCTTGTCTGTCGTTGGTGAGTTGTTCTTTTAAAGGCCTCTGATTGCGACAGATGGACTTCTGACAATTTTCGCTAGTCATTGAGAGGCTGTGGAGCTGAGGCCTCTGGCGTGCATCTACTGGGGGAGGAAGTCCGTCTGTCTCCGATCGTCTATTTTTTGGGTTTTGAATGCATCCATTGTAGTTGGCTGCGTGTGGGCCACCATTGGCACATTTTGCCGGGTGGTTTTCGGCTTTGTACGGATACTGGTTGGGTGGCTTTCTCCGCAATTTAGACATTTAAACTCAGTCTTACACATTTTCTCGGCGTGGCCAAACTTTTGACATCTGTTGCACTGACCTGTTGAAGTCCTTTTCTTTAAGGATTCTGGACTGATTTCAAGTCCACAGATTGACATCAGGTCATAAATCTGTTTGTAAGATTGATGGATCTCAACTAATATTAGTGGCATCGGAGTCTTGTTCTTTTTTGGTCATTCTGCTGACCTTGATGAATGGCAGGTTCTGACAGCGTAGATCAGCAGCCACTTCTGTGGATACGTCTTCAGACACTCCTCTGAGCACCACCTTCAGATTTTTCTCTGAGCCGAGCGAGAAGGTGTAATACTGAATACCTCTGGCATTTCATTTCTCCTGTCAGTTTTCGGTAGTCCATCACTGTGGTGGGCTGTTTTTTGATGCCGTCGGTGACATTTTTGGCGGTGATATCTGTAGATTGTTCATGATGGACCTAAGAGACATCCGTCTTTGTTTTTCGCGGAATATGATCGAAGGTATCTTTTCTTTAGTGGAGGCAGAGGTGTCCGAAACTGGACGATCTTCTTCCACCTATTTTGGTGGTTCAGAAGCCGTGGTTTTTCGCTTCTTGCGAGCTCGGGCCTCTGTGAGGTCTGAGGGGGGGGGGGGGGGTAGAGATCACCAAGTCCAGCCTCTCTTCTGTTGGAGCATTGTCGTCACCCTCTTCGTCGTCCCCCGACATAGTGAAAATCGATTTCAAATTTTTTAAGAATCTTTTTAAGTATGTTTATGGTCAGCCCTCTGTCAAGTGACTCTACCAAAGCGTCAACTTCACTCATGAGAAAATGAGGTGTAAAAGCACTATTTAAGAGCGCGGGTCCTTAAGTCCGCGTAAAAGTCCCGTAGACCCCCAATCAATGGTCTACAGGCAGAGAGAATTCTGCAGCCGCAAAGGACTGCCAGCAAAACCGAGCGTTGAAAAAACACGAGAAGTAGCAGCAATTTTAAATTTGTAATGCCCTAACAAAGGGAAAAGGAGTATCAAGAACTCACTTGGCCACAGAATAAAAACCTACCTCCCTAAAATACCATACGTCCACCACCACTGGTCCTAATAGCGTGGGACTTACACGGCCATCAGACCTCGTGCATTTTTCATGCAGAAAGAGAGACAGTAGGTTGCAATTTGTGTTAGCGCCAGTGCAATGTGAGTTTCTCGAAAAACCTTATATAAAATTCAACCAAGTACAGCCTAAAGTAGCACGATTTCATCAAAAGTCACTATCCCTCCAAATAAAAGCACCTTATTCTTATAAGGACTGGCTTAAAGGGGTGAAGCAAGATTGCTTTTCATTTTCCCCGTTATCTGTAGAGGACAGTGTAGGGATAAGGTGTTATTGAGCTATTAAAGCTCTGATCGTGGCAAGAGGGTAGCAGCAATAGCCGAGCCTCAGTTAGAGCTTCCTGGGCTACAGCATTACCATCCATTACCCTCCAAAGGTAAAATAAAAGCATGATTACGTACTTTTACTTATAATTGATTTTTATGTAGATTTTTAAAAGGTGTTCTGGTACTGCTTATAAAAATTTTAGCAAATCTGAAATTATTTCGAAATTTTAAAATTGCATTCATTTATTTATAATATTTGCATTTTAAACGTTTCGTTATTTTAAAATTGTTGTTGTTTCTATAATTCATTATACAAATAGAGTGCAAAGTTCCATTATATGGAATTTTGACATACAGTATATTATGCCAAAATATGGAGGTGGCGTACTATATTACGTCACTTCAAATTAAAGATTTTTACTCAAAACTGACAGTGAAACTTCAAATAAAAACAGGCGATAAGCTGCTATTTCCTCTTTTGAAGGAAACAACTCCTGTTCAAGGAAGATCTGCCTGATTTCACTATAAAAAGAAATCACATCACTGTGTTACATACAGTCAAATAGCAGATGGTAAACAGCAGCTGTAGACTCGCGACGAAATGGTACCTCATAAAACTAAAATCTTTCTTTAAACAAGTTGAATGAAAATGCTACATTGTAAATACGAAGAAATCAACTGGAGATAGAAAATCTAGCTATCGCATCATCAGTTAATCTTTCGTATGATGTGATTTACCTGTCCTAACGATATTAGACTTTATATGTGGGGGGAAAAAATAATAAAGTTTTTTTCTTTAATATATATATCTGTGAAATTAAATATTGCTTGTGCGAACAAATACTATGTTGTTAGAGTATAAACGGGGACAAAAAGACCATAAATCCATTAAATCGATAAAATGTATACAGCAAAATTAAATTTGACATATAGAATATTAAAGCAAGTAATATTTTAAATATAAGGTTCTAAAAATCTTTTGTAAGGTTACAGATCTATAAAATTAAAATAGAAAAATTTTCACCAACCTTTTATTTATTAATATGGATTTTATAGTATACTACTAGGCACGAGTATGTGGCGCTTGGATGGATAGCAATGCTGTAGCCAATGAAGTTCTAACTGAGGCTCGGCTATTGCTGTTACCCTCCTGCCATGATCAGAGCTTTAAATAGCTCAATAACACCTTATCCCTACACTGTCCTCTACAGATAACGGGGAAGATGAAAAGCATTCTTGCTTCGCCCCTTTAAGCCAGTCCTTATAAGGACTATAAGGATGTGACGCTTAACCTATCTGGTTAAGTTCCATGATTGTGTTCCATGTCTTTTTTTTACGCGATACTCCCCCCCCCCCACTCCAAATCACAAATTGGTGGCGATTTTGCACCCACCATCGAGAATCGTGTATTACCGAAAGACACTAATATCCATGCCACAGTCGGTTTGAACCTACAGCCTATTGTGGCTGCAGATTTAATTTAATATATCAATATTAATAAAATATTAATATTAAATTATATATATATATATAATATTAAATCAAATTTAAAAATATCAATAAAAGAAATAGCTTTTCTTTATGGATAAAAACTAAAATTTTAAATTAACGTTCATACACCTTAAGATTCAAATCAAGACTATTAATAAGAAGCAAATATACTGGCGTAAGAAAGTTTTGCTATCTTGGAAATAGAGAAATGAATGAATTTTTTTTTCTCTATTTTTTTCCCTTGATGGAAAGCTACACCAGTACTTGAGGCCTCCAAAAGTTTTAATTATCGAATTGACAACACTTTGTTATACTTTTTTTTTTCTTCTTCTAACTGTTCATTTTTTACAGAATGGTTAAAATGTACAAATGAGCCACACATCGTTCAAATAATCCTTTTCAAAATCCACTTTAGTTCTACATCATTAGGAATAAGGAAGGGCCACACACTGGAGCACGAACATGTACGTACATTAGGAAGCTCGAACTATTCGCTAGCATTTAACAAGTGAGCTTATTTCTGAATACGTAACGTGAGCTCAGCTGCTGTTCAATGGCTAACATAGTAAATGCATGTGTCAGTCAACGCTTTCGGATTATGAAACGAAAGTTGGAGGAAAAGATTGAGAAATACGGAAGTCGAACAACATATTCTGTCCTCACAATCCCCTAATAAAGTGACATCTGTTTTAATTTCCAAAATAATCATTTGAACAAGATCCCAAAACACCATGTTTTAAAATCTATAAGTAAACTGTTCAGATTCGCTTTTTTTTTTTTTTTTCCCGAGTCCGTATAGACCGCGAGGAACTTTTTAAGAGCATGCAACCTAAGCTAAATTTTAAAACATGGTGTTTTGAAACATCAGGTTTAAGAGCATGTAACCTAAGCTAAGTTGCTCAGTCTCATACAGGGGTCGAAGGATCGTCTTAGAAACTCATTCATCTTTAAAAAAAATAATAAATAAATAATAATAATAATAATAATAATAATAATAAACAAAGTAAAAAATAAAAAAACAAAATAAAAAAATAATAATAAAAAAGTAAATAAAAATTTATTGAATTATTTGTCTTCAAGCTTTGTCCCATCCCTGAAAAATTTTCTGCGGGCGCCCATGGCCTTCGGATACACAAGTTGATCGGATTCCTGAAACATCGATTCAGAATGACTCTGTCGAGTCAATTGCATCAAACAATTTATTAGCATATGATATTGGTTCTTACGTTGGAATTTCCACTATAACATCAACTTTAAAATTTGAAATCTTTTCTAATACTTATGTTCCCAACAAGAGCTATGATTTCAAAAAAGATTCTTCTGGAAAGAGACAGTTTAGATTTGCTTGGTTAGACCAGTGGTTCCCAACCTTTATCCACTTGTGTACCCCTTTTAAACCCCTTTCTATAAATTGTACTCCTTGTTTTTAAAATAACTGTTTTGACATTTATTATTCCATGACGTTTTGCATTTGGTTTACTTTACTTGTTTTTCTGTCATTAGTGATTATTTTTCGTATACCCCTGAACGGCCCAGCATGTACCCCCCCCCCCGGGAGGTACGCGTACCACCGGTTGGGAACCAATGGGTTAGACTGCAGGGGTCGCCAAAGTTATTTTCCCGTCGACCCCTCGAAGAGTTTCTTGACTTTTTATCGACCCCCCCTATATTTTCCTATTACGTAATTATAATAGGACAAGCAAAAAAAAAAACGCTTATGTGAGTTTTTAGATTGTTTATTTTATAGTTACAGTGTTTATTGTATGTATAATATAGTATATATTATTATATTACTATTACTACTACTCTTACTATCACTAGTAATATCACTGGTATTACTAGTGATATTAATAAACTACTGGTATTAATATCACTGGTTTTACTACCAGCGCTGCTCAACCCTTCAACATAGAGAAGTTTAGTTCGTGAATGAATAACGATTGAATTCTAATACGTATGTTGATGAATTTTAGAACATTAACGCTCACTTGTATGGCGATGCGCAAAAATGAGACTGGGATCGAATACTTGTATCAGTAAATAAGAACCACGCACGTGTTGCAATCTCGCTCCCACTGCGCCGGCCGGCAGGACCCACCAACATCCGTTTATTGGTAAATACGTCATTTTGGCCTACTTGATTGGCCTCCGTAACTATTTTCATGACCTTACTCCATCTTACAGGTTCATGAATAGGACCTGTAAGATGGAGGTACTGATCCCACGATTCACACTTAATTGCGTTGTCATTTAGGATGGAGGTAATCCAAGTTAACCGAATTAAATATTACCCATATAATGATGTCTTATATTTTTCTGGCGACCCCTAACAATGCTATATCGAATCCCTTTGGCGACCACTGGGTTAGAGGAATATTCGCTATGGTTGTGTTATTCAAAACTACAAAAAAAAAAAAGTGCGTTTTGCAAATATTACGTTTTGTTTGTACCAAAAGTACATCGGGGGAGGTGAAGGTGCATTTATAAAAACTCCATTCATAAAATATAAAGATTTTAACCAAGCCGCCAGAAATCACACGTCATCTCAATGGGCACAAAGAAGCTGCTATTGATGCACAGAAGTTTATAACAATCCACAAACATCCAGGGGGAAAAAAAAAAAAAACTATAAATTGTCAAAAGCTATAATTTGTGAAACTGATAAATCAATACAAAAATCATTTCACAAAGTTCTGTTAGTTGATGTTCAGTTCTTACAGAAGTATACCGGCCATATGTAGGAGCTTTCACTTGCCATTAGGTTTGTTGACGAAAATAAAAATATAAGAGAAGAATTTTTAGGATTGACAAACCTCTATGATATGGAGTTATTTTATTTTTTTAAATTATTTTAATTATTTATTTACTTTAATTTATTAATTCATTAATAAGTAATTTATTCATTTAGTTTAACTATTTATTAATTATTTATTTAATTAATTAAATTTGTTTATCTCCAAGCTTCCCCCCCCCCGGAAAATTTTCTGCGGACGCCCACGGTTACAGTAGTAGAGGCGGTAGTGACATATTACACTAATATAATAATATTAGTAGAATAATAATATTCACTGACTTGTAGAATGGATGAGCTAATAATATAATGATCGAACCCATACACACGAGAGATTACAAAACCTTTAGTAACAACAATGCAGAGTGTGGATCAGGGTTAAAAAAAATGAATCTACTAACGTATTTCTTGAGCACCGAAAAGTTATTTTTGTGGAGAAGACAGAGTAATGAAGATTATACTAAAAAACAGAGGTAGATGGAAGGAAAGAAAGGTTAGTTTGATATGAAGCTTGGGAATTATAAGGCTAAATCAGCATGCACGTGAACCTATTGGTAGGAGTGAAGGGTCTTGGATTTCGTAACAACATAAGAGGAAAATTAGTAATGCTAATTATTTATAACCTCCTCTGTGACAGCGTTCATTTGACCTTGGAAGAAGAATTAAGACGAAATGATCGTTTTAAATAGGTATCAGGAAAGCTAACTTTGGGAATGTAAGAAATGTAACTGGCAAGCGTTCTTTTAAAGGAAGAGACACTCAAACAGGACATTCTGCCATAATTTCCTGCTTGTTCAAAGTAAAATTCGTGATAATATGAAGTCACCTGCTTGAATGTTAATCTTTACTTAAAGACGTAATAACACATGAAAAGGAGGAAATTGTTGACATCTTAAATCACTTCCCTACTCTCCTCTGGATAGCATCTAGAGGAAAGCAATTCCGATCAGAGATGACCCTTCCCTCACAGATGCTCTGTGTCTCGTCTACAGATACGTTGATCATTGGAATTGGCAAAAACACCGTTCCTCCACTTGCTGTTAGGCCTGTTAAAATAGCAGCAGTCATCCAACATTCTTTTACGGTACAACTGCAAACTCATCGAACCTACTTCTTCTCTTCGTCATTCGTTCCATCTACCTCTGTCCTCTGGAACAGCCTTCCTCATGACGTGTTTCCCATTTCATCCTACAGCTCTTTAAGAAGAATGTCAATAGATTTAATCTTTCTCAACCTTCGTCTGCACCTTACACACAGCACTGATGTGCTATAGGTTCTTGTACCTTTCGTGTGTGGGATTTAAAAAAAATAATAAATTTAAAAAAAAAATGGCAGTTGAATAGATTAAGGGACAAGAATGATAGATCTTCTTTGATGATAATCAGATGTATGCCAGAATTGATGAATAAATTTTGATCATTTTCCATAAATCTAGATTGCCCATTACGTGCAAAGTAATGGAAAATTAATTAAGAATCGTATTCAGGGCTATATGATACTGCGAGTTAAAATTATTTTAATTAAAATACTGTAATTTTCTTTTTGAAATAATAATGTAACTTATATTATACTCAAAATAAAATGTTAATAATCAGTTATTATTTTAAGGTTTATAAATTATTCTAAAATATAAAAATATACCTTTATTTATTCAGTATCAAAATATTATCCTTGATATGGATCGTTTATGAGAGGCAGGAGGAATCGACCGTGAGATGTGGTGATTAATACCCTTGGAGGGTAATGGACAGCAATGCTGTAGCCAGTGAAGTTCTAACTGAGGCTCGGCTATTGCTGTTATCCTCTTGCCATGATCAGAGCATTCATAGCTCAATAACACCTTATCCATACACTGTCCTCTACAGATGACGGGGAAGATGAAAAGCATTCTTGCTTCGCCCCTTTAAGCCAGTCCTTATAAGGATAAGGACTGAGAAGGACACGACATGCTTTCGTTTAGGAAGATCGGTTATGACAAATATGTTTGCCTTCACAAAGCGTTCAGGAGAAAAATAGACCAAAAGGTACCGATTATGATGTGACTTTTTTAAAATTTCGGTAAATGTTTCATAACATTCTATAGTATGAACTTGATTAAAATATGTCCAAGATTGGCTAAGTGTAAAGAGAAATAATGTGAAAGTTCTGAAAGTTGGTTGGTTAGTTGAAATCTCGTGAGTCTATCCAACAGAAGACGAAGAAATGTCAAGGACAATAAAGATATATAAGAAAAAGAGAAAAGAATAATATAATGTCATTTTTTACTGTTAAGATTGAAATGTAGATTAGTCCTAAGCAATGAGTTATAAAAGCGATGGATTATGTAACTAGAAAAAAAAAAAAAGCTGTTATGGCTTTAGAATAAGTCGGTTAAAACCTGTGTTGAACATGTCAGTATTGTTATGACTTTGTGTATAAATATGGATGGGGGAAGTAAATAATTTTTTTTTTCTCACCACTAAATGAGTCGGTTTTATATTGCGCCTGTCTGCTTGGTTTCCTCCGGATGCTCCGGTTTTCCCTTCATAAGCATGAAACCAATGTTGAACACATAATTTGGTACTCGTTACAAGTACATTTCAAGTATAAACACGAATGGGTAATTTGTGAGTTTCTCTTAGATGGACTTCTCATCTCCTAAGATGATGATAATAAATAAGCAAATTGCTGGCCTGGTTGGCGACGAGTGGACAGTCGCCAATCTCCCAATCAGGCTGTGGGTTCGAATCTCATCGTATGGATGTATGTGAATGTGTCATTTGGTAGGACATGAATTTCATCGTCCGATGTGCCCATCGCCTGGCTAACTGGAGGCCTGAAGGGAACTGAAAAAAAGTTCCATGTTTAGTCTTTAGAATACGGTTCCCGGATTATGTAAAAAATAATTTAAAAAAAAAGAACAAAAAGTGCTTAATCTATTCGTGGCAGTAATGTATAGAGGTTTATTAACCTTTGACGGAAGTCGCATAAAAACGATAGCTTGAAGATGTAGGAAGTTTAAGAGAGAATTATGCAAGCCACATAATCGCAGTTGTTTCGGATAATTCTATTCCATCCACCCCTTCCCATAAAAAATAAATAAATAAATAAAAAATAAGCCACGCTTCTTTAAAAACGAGTCCAGAACTTCATTTTGATAAATACATATTAGGTTTTTAATATTTTTTTAATCGTATAATTTCAAATTTACTGTATGTTATACTTTAAACAATATTTTAATTATTATGGGAGGGGGATGGTGTGGCTATCTTCCGTTCACAGTCGCTCCCCCTAAAGTGTCACATCATTTACGGATGATCCTTAAAATACAAGTTAAAATAAATGATCAGAGCGGGATATCTGGAAGGGGATATGACTTCTGACGTTGAGCGCTACTCGGAATTAGGGGGGGGGGGAAGGGAATGTTTTAATATGTAGACATTTGTTGTACACAGACTAATAAGTGTTTGTATTATTATCGAGCTGAAACTGTTACCGAAGACAAAAAAAAATGTAATTTCAAACAGTACCCGTGTCTTAAAAACAACACGTTTATCCTCTCTGCACTGCTCCATGCCGAAACCCGGAAGCCGGAAGCAGTCGACAATGGCAGAATGGGAGTTTCCGTATTGCTACGAAGGAGAAGGTATACGAACGCAAACATAAATATCACTTATCACAGCAAATACATAATGATTACTAAAATAAACGTAGTCAACTATTAACCCCCCCTTCATTTTACAGTCCCCCCCCAAAAAAAGCTACATAAATACAAAGATGGAACTATATTATCAATAATGGCTCAAGGTCAACAAAATGCATGCAGTACAGCGATAACATTGGCGTGAAAGATAAACAGCGCACTTTCAGACATTCCCCCTATCGCTCCAGACTTTCACAGAGACCAAGTAAGGTCAACATGCCTTACAGTTACATTGCCGATGTAGTTCTATAGGCCAAAAAGATCTCTCGGGGCAAAAGCAGATGTTAGGCTTAGCGAAATATAACAACATAGCGGAAGAGTTAGGCCTAACCCTTTGAGCACTTCAAGGTCATAAGCCGAAGACAGTCAGAGAGAGAGAGAGAGAGAAGGGGAGAGAGAGTACTGTTTCTGTGGTGGCAGGTAGCAGACACGACATTAATGTTAGCTAACATAAAATGCAACAAGTTTCTGGCTTACTTCCTGTGTCCTATACAGTTCTTCGTCTCCCCAGACAGCACTAAGGCGATCTTGGACACCATCAGGAATACGAACTTGAATCTTAAAATACACCCAATACAACAAGCACGACTTTCTCTCTTCCTTTACTAACCAATATGAATAATAACGCCAGCACACAGCACTTCGGGTTTCTTCATCTGGAAACGCGTGTGGCGGCGTGCAGGGCAGCTGTTTTTCCCGCGTCGACTTACGCAACCGCCACCTCGCTCTAACCAGCTTGGTTTACAAGCGGTGAAGCCTCTTAACCCATCGTATTAGTATTTGACTTTAGCGTTAAAACAATTACTGGGAGCTAATAATGAGCGTAAATTTAAAAGAACGTTAAAAATAAAAGATATTTCTTTTAAATTTGATTCAATATTCGCGTCCTGCATCTATTAAATATTATGCAGACGATGAGGCTTTATAAAAAACATTTTTATTTATTAATTTTAATACGTTGTAACTTAAACGTGTGACACTTCCATTGTAGGCACGTGATGCATTCCCATTGTTACGTAAATATGCGCAACCAGTCAACTACTTTGAGAGAGTAGACATGATTGAAGGTCACTAAGTAAGGTAGTTGATGATGTCTGATTTATTTCATGAAATTTCATGAAATAGTAAACACATTCCACAGAATATTTATTTAGATTTAGAAACAAAAAATAAACCCCAAATCGTTTTCATTTTTTTCAAAGGTCAAAGACTGCAACACATTTGTTTTTGCAATGTAATTTAATTTCTTCATTTTTTTTGTCATTATAATTTTTTCAATTAATATTATTACTATGTATTCAACATTTTGGTGTTTTTTTTTAATTTATTTATTTTATTCGTACTATTTTGAATTTCTTCATTTATTAATAATATTTTTATAAAAATTTTATTTGCATTCTTTTTTATTAATCATTTATTTTGTTGCCTATTACTTTTCTGTTTTTGTTTATAATGCACTTGTGCAATAGAGAAAATTTCTGTATTGTTGTCAAGGAAATATTGACAGCAATATTTGTTCTTGATGATAAATGAGAATTATCTAACAAAACAACTAAAATCATCTCTCTCTCTCTCTCTCTCTCTCTCTCTCTCTCTCTGTTGAAATATTACAGGGAGAGAAGCATACTCTTTTAATACCAAAATAATGTATAAACATTGAAAATGCTGAGACTTGAACAGAAACAGATAACAGAAAAGTAATAAACCAGCATTGTAGTACGTGAAAGATTCTATCGCGTTATATTATATTTCAATATGACGCGTACATCTGTAGTTATTGCAACATGTTGGTCTTTCGTGTCAACCAGCATTGTGAATATAGATAATATGTCAAGAAGGAAATTATATATTTCCAACCAGTGTACAATGTGTAAGCAAATCATGATTTTGTTTGCATAGGTACGTGAAGGATAATATTGCAGCATTGTTACGTAAAGATACTTAACTAGGTAACCACTTTACTTTAGTTTCTCTAGTCAATGCAATTTTAAAAAGTTCTAAATATATATTTTCTGTATATAATATTAATGACTAATTAAATATAATTAAACTGGATTAATTTAAATTCAAAAATACCGATTTTTTTATATATTTTTTTCGAAATCTCAGAGACACCATATTTATTAATATATAAATCAGTTTATTAAATATAAAAAACGGTGTTATTTAGATTCTGAATGTGATTATTAGAAATTTGGGGGAGATGATGGATTGATTCATTCAATCCAATACCTTTGGAAGGTAATGGATGGCAATGCTGTAGCCAGTGAAGTTCTAAGTGAGACTCGGCTATTGCTGTTACACTCCTGCCATGATCAGAGCTTTAATAGCTCAATAACACCTTATCCATACACTGTCCTCTACAGATAACGGGGAAGATGAAAAGCATTCTTGCTTTGCCCCTTTAAGCCAGTCCTTATAAGGACATTTAGATTTTGATATAAAAATATAATTTAGATATAAGGACATTTAGATTTTGACATAAAAATATAATTTAGCTATAGATATAAATTTAAATAATTTATACACATGTGCAACCTCTTGTTATAAATAATTTATACACATGTGCAGCTTCTTGTTAATGGTTCGCTGGAATGTAACAAGCCCCCTCTGGTGAGATAAGTTTTAATCATTATTCTTTATGTATTTTAGAAATGAATTTGTCATTTATGTGTCTAGGAATCCAATTAAAAAAAATTCAGGCAGAAAATTTAAAAGAAAAAATTAATAATTCATGGGAAATAATATAAAGGCATTAGGGAATTCACAAATACAGTGATCCGTAACACAATTACTAAACACACAAAAAAAATGTGTTTCGTGATAGCATTCTTCTATAGTAACATTATTCATTATCATAACAATTAAACAAAGCAAGCGCATGCTATGGGCGATACCTTCAAAAAGGCAGCATTCCATCTATATACAAAGAAAAAATTTTTTTTTTTTTTTGGAATCTTCAATATTGTGATGTTGTATTTGTGATTATATCCAGATAAAAATGACTGCATTGGCAGAAAAAAAAGAAAAAAAATCGTGAAATCCAAATTTTCTCTTTTGATTTTTTTAACATTAATTTAATTTCTAAAATTCTTAATTTATTTTTAAAAAAATCTGATTGCAACGGGAAAAAAAAAAAAAAAACTGCTTCTTCGGCATTTGAATTATCTCGTGCTTTGGCTAATATGGTTCCATTTAAACCTTAAGTTAACTCTACATTTAGCAAAGATCTGAAATTTACATTTTGCAAAAATCATAGAGAATTTAAAAAAATAAAATAAAAAAAAGGAACACTTTATTTTTATTTTACTGTTGACGACCTGGTTGGTCGAGTGAATAGCATATGGTTTATTATTATTTTTTTTTTTTTTTTTTTGGGGAGATGGACTGAGTCCTTGACTCTTTATCCCTTCATCTGATTGAAGAAAATCTGTGTGGATAGGGTGTTATTGAGCTGTGAGCTCTGATCATGGCAGGAGGGTAACAGCAATAGTCAAGCCTCAGTTAAAACTTCATTGGCTACAGCACTGCCATCCATTACCCTCCCTGAGTATCCATTTTAGTCGCCTCGTACGACATGCATGGGCTGCAATGGAGCTATTCATATCCTGGCCACTAGACGGGGAGCATATCGTCTATATTCGTTTAATAAAATTAAATATATTATATATTGAATAAAGAAAATGATAGTTATTGATATTATTAAATTGTAAATTTATAATACAAAATATATTGGTAGTTTATAATAATTATTTCATATTTTTATTTACTTTTTTAATTTTTTTTTTATTTCAACTTCGCTTACAATAGGTCACAGAACCTATAATATAAACAGTGCCGTGTGTGAGGGGCAAGAGTTAAGAAGAAAGAAGACAGTGCTGCGTTTTGAAAGCATTGAAAGCTTTATAGAGATCAATCAAACATAATCAATCTTGTATCTCTCTCTCTCTCTCTCTGTCTTTTAACAAGATATTCTATTTTTTGTTGTTGCCTGATTATACTGTTTTAGACTAAGAATACAACTCTCTGATACTCACATTTTTAAATTGTAATCCAATGATGATAATCTGATTATATTTCAATTATAACTATACTTCAGTTAGGATTGAAAAAAGTCAAATTAAACGGTAATCCTTGCATAACAAAGCAATGTCCACTGAATAACAGAAATATATTTATTTATTTTCATTATTTGGATATTTGGAAGATCCGTTGAAAATCAATTCCACGAATTATTATCCCTGGAGCAGATCAATGCGTTCGTAAAATAAAACAACAAAAAACAGACAAAATCAGCGACTGTTTTTTTTTTTTTTTTATATCCCAGTTCTATTCTTGGACTATCGATTTATTATATTCAGGGTACGTCTTGCTCGTATCCTAAAGAAATTTCATCTTGAAGTCATACACCAACCCATCAATCAAATCATGTTCGTTTGTCCTTCTCCAAAAGAAAAATAAAACCGTTATTGATGATAATTTATGGGACTAAACCGGCATATTTGTATCTAATTTATACTTTTAAATTTCTTTACTCTGCAAAGTCTTCTAGTATCTTATTTTAATGATTTCACACATTTCACAAGACCCTGCGTAGCTCAGTTGGTATATAACGAAGCCCTTGGGTCGGAATGACCAGGGTTCGATTCCCGTCCATGACGTGTGGAACCTTTATCTGCTCTGTTTTGACTAAAGGTGAGCCTAGTCAGTCTCATACGAAGCTAGAAAGTTTTTTCACTCGGAAACTCGAGTTTTTTGTCCCTCACAACAGACAAACCGGCCGTGAACATATACGCATTTAGATTCAATAAATACATACTTTAAAAAAAAATTCCTCAACCAGTCCTAAGGAATGGATGAAGAAAATTCTAAAATTTTTTTTAAAAAAATGACACTTTTTCTATTACGTAACATATTCTTAGTTTCTCCCTTACCCTACTGTCACATAATGCCAAAAAACGAAAACTTCCCCCTTATTGGACCCTATAATGTAATATATATATATATATATATATATATATATATATATATCACATCACACTGTAATTTATAGACGATCCCTTATTGGACCCCCCTATGTCGTATATACTAGCTCTCCATATTAATTAAACTCTAACAATGCGTACATTATTTCTGTATTCAATCATGTTGAATAAATTTCTTTGCATGGATATGAGCAGATAGATCAAACCATACGCTGTTGTTTTTGTCGAAAGAAAACACGCCAAAAAAAAAAAAAAAAGCAATTAAATGTAAGACATTTTAAGTCAGCATCATCCCGGTTAATGATTTCTAATTACTGTAACAGAATAGTGAATATATATATACGATACAAACACGTTTGCTTGTAAGACTGGTTTTCACCCCCCCCACCACCACACACACACACACACGCATCACGCATACAAGGGACGTGGGGATTTGCACAAACACATCCCCCCCCCCCTACATCCTTTTATTTCTTGTTAAAACTTGCCGATTTCGTAATCGCGAAGAATGTTTCGCCTCTACCGGAGACATTGGGCAACGCTCATGAGAAACCACAGCGGGAAGTCCTTAACAAGAACGACGGCGACCTTCATTACCCAGTCAGATCAGATTAAAAGAGATTAAATGACCAACAGTACGTCAAGATCAAGCGGAATAATCAGTGGACATAACTTGCACGATGATTAATATAACCAGATGTAAACAATGCGGACAAAATATAAATTTTGTCGCTTAGAGAAATGAATTTTCAACTATGGAAATATGAAACCGATTTATATCAGAAATTAATAGATTTATACTGTTCAGCTTAACAGCCCACAGTTAACAATCCACTTTACCAAAGTACAGCCACCTAACAATCCACTTTTCCACTCGCCAATCCACTGTAGCACTCGGCAGTGGCGAATTCTCCATGCTTGCTGCGCAAGTTCATTACTTGAGAAAGAAGTAATATTTATTTGTTAATAAATGCATGCATTTATAAGCATTCTATTTAGGCTTTTATTTTTGTAGACAGAAGACGTCTTAAGCTTGCGCGGCAATAATTGAGCTTTGCGTTGTGTATCGAAGGCCGACGCGAGTCAAGCTACCTTGGCTTGCTCGGTTGTGGGAGCATCCAGGTCCTCGCTTCAGCACTGTGATTTCATGCGTGCGCATAGCCATTTCCGCTCCCTCCACGTCATCTGGCCCTGTTGCTTAAACACGGGCCATACGCAGCCAAAGTAGCTCTAGCCAGTGAGCTTCAGCCAGCCTTCACAAGTGTGCGTGTTGCTTGGGAAAATTAAGTTACAACCAACTTTTTATGACGATGTTATTGACCAGTTCCTGTAGAGTAGAATTTGTATTCAAGTAGCTAAATTGAAAAATATAGCATATCATTTGTAAAATAAATGTTGTATTTGCATGATTAAATGTACATAAATTTCTAAATACAGGTAACCCTCGTATAACGCGGTTTCGATATAATGCGGTCTAAAATGGTAGTAACCCTTGTTGAATACGGTACTTATACAACACGGTTCCGATAAAAACAACGGTCTACAAATTGTAGTAACCCTTTATCTTTTCATATATTTTTCACCGCGCGACTTAAAAACACAAATTTTATCTTCGTTAAATTTGTGTCTGCCTGTATCCCGCATGTAATTATAAGTAGCGAATTTATATTAGGGGAAATACCCTTTAGCACGCATGTACCGCAATTGTTTACCGTATAAAACGTTTATTTTGAAAATTATCCTCGTTTCTGCCAGGAAAGTGCATTAAAAATCATAAGTGTGTTCATCTCAAGCTGAGCACTTTATTTTCTGGTGAGTTACATACAATATGTAATGCTTGCTTTTTTTGTGTAAAAAATTATTTTTATAGTAATGGCCACAAACTGCAACGAAAGGGAAAACCAACATCGAAAACAAAATTAATTTCTCTCGAAGAAAAATATTCAAAATCTTGGATCGGTTGAAAAATGGAGAAAAACCAGGAGTTTTTTGCAGGGACTTTGAATTTAAATGAATCAACAATTCGAACAATCAAATAGAACGAACATAAAATCCGAGAAAGTGTTTATTGCTGGGTCAACGGTAAGTGCAAAGCGCGTTGCTCGTGTACACGATATTCTAATTGAAAAATGGAGAAATCTCCATTAGTTTAAATGATTATTAACATTACCATTTATGGCAAAAAATAAAAAAGGCGAGTTCGGGTTTTGTGAACCCAATCGATATTTCAGACATTGTCATGATCTGTCCAATTAATGCATCTAAAGCTATCAAAACATGTGTAGGATGGACGAAAAAGATGGATTCCTCACCACGATCACTTTCTCTGCTAATATCACTGATTTTCGAAGCAGTCTATTGATGATCAAACGGATTAATGTTCCTCAGTCTACCCCCTGCCTACTGTTAACTATGGACTGTCCTTTCAAGAGAAAGTCGACGCTTTAGTTCATAATCCTAACAGAGTGGTAAGTCAATATATCTGGCTTCGTTTTAATGCATTTCAATGGCTATCTCTCGCCACAGGAAATCACAGTAGTCTTCGGTACTTACGACGTGTGCGAATTCACGAATGCATCAAACCAGAACCTATCGAGTTTCATTGAGGTCATAGGTGACTTCATCCGCAAGCAACACGTCCCTCGGATGGCATTCACCCGGGTACAGTACACGTAGGGAGTGCTTTCCTGGGAAAATCTCAGTAGGGGACAAGTCACCGACACTAGAAAAGAGCGGTTGTTGACTTGTAACGTACGACACTGGCGGGGGTCATGTTACGAAAAGGTGTAAAGTTAGGTCATTTGTTCTCGAACTAATTACTTTAACTGAACGATCTATTTTCATCCCCCCCCCGCTTCAGGGTTCCAATTACTCCATACTGTTTTTTTTTTTTCGAAACACCTAAATAGATCTTCCGACGTGGCTCGGGGGGGGGGGGGGGGGTCAACCCTTCATTCATTTGCTGTGGCAGCAAAATTCCAGCAAACATCTTTTGCAGGTCACGTGTTCAAATACACTCAGATAGACCACTGTGAGGATAGTGATACATAAAACCAAGGGAATAAAGGTTCAACGCGATATCTTTGATCGTATCTGCAGGGATGTCTGTAACCGAAAATTTGATCTCTCAACCTTTGAGAACGAATAGTTCTATCCGTTAAGCTAATTACCACTATAGAAGCTTATTCCATATATGTTCTATGCATCTCCTATTTCATTTTTTACAAATCTGTGTCGATTATTTAGTTAAATAAACAAGAAGGAAAAGTGTACTCGATAAATGAAATACACAGAGCTGATAATGATGGCTTTCTTTACTAAACTTGTTACTTTAGGAACAAGATATTCGAACGTGCGCGTGGCATGCTAAATTATTGTGGATTGCGCATTTACAAACGCTTTTACGTTCCTTACAACCACACTCGCGAGCAGTGTGGTTGTAAGGAACCGAACGCTGAAGTGACTACATCAGGGCCGATTTTATCATTAGGAGAACCTAGGCAATCGCCTAGGGGCGATTATTTATTTTTTATAAATATCCAGACGTGTAGGTGTACGTGTGCTTGTGTGAGTATGACAAAATAGAGAGATCATGTATAGGGGCACCTAAAATTTCTTTGCCTAGGGGCATCATATACTCTCGGACCGGCCCTGGACTACATTGTTTCGTTCTAACAACGGAAGTCGTTACATACCACTTATGAATTCAATCAGAATCTATGGTTGCCATGGAAACATTGAAAACTAACGTGCGCCCCAACTAACAAATAAAATGGTTTTATTATATTATAATTATATAGAGAGGGCTTCTGTATTCCAGTTAATTTAGACGGAAGCTTTTGGTTAGAAACACCTGGGTTCGAACCCGTTTAGGAGACGAAGAACTTTTATTAAGGCTTTTCAGTTAAAGGTGAGTTAGCCAGTCTCATACGTAGGAGGAGAGTTTTCTCCCTCCCGGAAACTTGCAGTTTTTTTTTTTGCTTCGATCTGGCTTTTTTAGGGATCCAAGAGGATCTGGGGGATATATAAGGAAACCGCAGAGGAGGCAAAAACGAAACACGAATCAAAATTATATATCGACGAACAAAACCTAAAATCAAAATGTATAAAATGGCAATGATAATTGAGTCGTATTGTAATATGAACTTGATGGTTGAGTTTAGTTGTGCACTCACGCCAGAAAGGATGAGTCAGGAATACAATAGGGCCCAGCAGTCCAGTCTTTGCCACCAAAAACGAAACAGCACATAAAATGAACTCTGATTCTTTCGATGAGCAGAAAATATTATATATATATATATATATATATATAATTTAGGACATTACGGGCGAGTGTAGAAGGCAATTATGGCAGAATAAAAAATGTTGAAAAATTATGTACAACAATTTATGTATCAACATTTTTTATTCTGCCATAATTGCCTTCTACACTCGCCCGTAATGTCCTAAATTATATATATATACCCGTTTTGAGTTATGTTAGCCAATGTATTAAATATAAGGGACACTCCTAAACAAAAACAGGCTAAAATAGCCGTTAATTATATTAATAGTGTTTTAGAGGAGTAGCATGGGAATTTCCCAGAAATTATACTTCACTGTTTTAAAATATATTTTTGCAGAATTTGTGCTTTTGCATTTTTGTTCAATAAATAAAATCTTATTTATTTCTCATATGTTATTTATTTCTATATGTTTATTTATTTATTTCTATATATTATTTCTTACACATTTTTCTTTGTTGGAAGTACAAAACGTGTGCTATTATGATAAGGATTTTTTGTAGATCCAACCCTGACTTCGAAGACCAAACATGAAAGGTTTTTTTTTTGTTGTTGTTGTTTCAAACCTCAGTTATGTCCACGGTGGGATTCGAACCCACCTACGCTATCCACATTCGCATATTCGCATTAATACCATAATGCGAATATCTTAAGAACTCAAAGTTTTGAGTTGTAAGACGAAAAATTCAAGTTTCCTTTGGAAACTTGAATTTTTCGTCCCAGCAAAGAAGCACTGCAATTAACAGAAATATTTACCACGAATTTACCATAAATATTTCTGTAACCTAAAGTTCCTTCTGCCATAATTCCATTGGACAACAGTTTTTGTGACGTCATCGTTATCCGGTGTCTTGCAGTATTATCGTCACAATGGGATACTAATGTAAAAGTTTGTGTTCTAGCAAACTAAACGTATAAGGCATCTTACAAAAGGGATACTATTGGGATGTTGTACGGCTGTTTCACGCACGTCAGGAGTTTTAAAAAAGACCGAAGAAACCATCTTATAAAAAAAATAAATAAAATAAAATTTTATTCAATGACTAGGACTCACTTGTATTAATAAACAGATAAAATCTTTTTGTGACTATTTTTTTTTAATAGACATTTATTCAATATTACGACAGTCCTGATATGATATATGATAGAAGTCACTGTGGTCTCCAAACTTTATGTAGTTCCCAAGTAAAACAAAAAAATAAATAAATAAAAATAAATAATAATAATTTGCTTGTCTCCTTATTTAAAAAATATTTTTTACAATTACTTATCCTAATTTTATATTTTATTTATCTAACGTGTAAATACAATAACATCCCGCTTTACGAAGTTTCGTTTTACAACGACCCACTTATACGACGCTTTGCAATTACGACCAATGCCTATTTATACGACGCACATTTATTCATAGGACAGTTTTTAGCGACATGACGCTCCCTCAACCAACTGATTCACAGTTTTCGTAAACTGTTGGTTTACAATGTCGTTGCTCGCTGCATCTGTCTGTATTTTAGTGTTTCGCTGTGAATTATTAACTGTTTTAATAGCTACAATTTTATTTTTTTGTTGTTAAATAATGGCTGATAAAATTCAACATATAGTCGATGTTGTTTCCAGTGAAAGAAAACGTGTAAACCTATTATATTACATACAAAGATTAAAATTATTAAATTTAATGACGATGGTTTATCGAACATTCAGACAGGCTAATCTTACCTCGCACTGCTGTTATTACAGTTGCTAAAAATAAAGTGAAAAGTGTTACAATAGTTAATACTAGTGTTATATATATATATACATTAAAAGATAATAGATTTCTGATTTCTCTCTCTTTATGTCTTTCATCCAACTCAACCATCCAAGGATGGGTTGAGTTATCTGGTTAGAGTTTAGAGGAATTTAGTGCAACCAGTTTCTTGCAACATTTCCCAAGGTGTCGGGTCTGTTACGTCCATGGATATGTGTGTGTGTGTGTGTGTGTGTGTGTGTGTGTGTGTGTGTGTGTGTGTGTGTGTGTGTGTGTGTGTGTGTGTGTGTGTGTGTGTGTGTGTGTGTGTGTGTGTGTGTGTGTGTGATTGTTTGCAAGTCTGGAGTGAATAACAACCGGAGGAAAAACTCTACTACATCCATATGAGATCACCTAACGTATCCTCATTTGAAAAGATATAATGGTTCTTAGGTTCGTCCTAAATTCGAACCAAACCGGAGCTAAAGATCATCGCTAATTAGACTACGGAGGGTCCTCACGTAGTTCGAATAATGTAAACACTGTATGACCAGCAGTCGCCATTTATGTACACTGTGTTTAAAAATATATTTATGGTTGAATATTTTTGTGTGTGCAAAATTTCTAAAATTACGTAAGTTTGAATTTTCACACCTCAGTGTTAGTGTTAACTAGAAGTCATTGTAAAACTGCGTTTGAAACAGAAAATGCAACATCTTCATTTTATTAGGATCTAAAAGTTTAAATATTATCCACCTGGGTGTAAGTAAATAAAATACTTATACTAACAAAGTAAATTGATTATAACGTTTTTTTACCTATTAAACAGCATCAACGAATCCGTGGAAATAAGAAAAAAATGCTGATTGGGAGTAATCCTATGGGTTTGTTTTTGTGCCCTTTCTGTAATCTGAAAAAATAAAACCAAAATACAATATTGAGCAACATCATGCAAAGAAAGTAGGATAATATCAAAAACAATAAATAAACACAACATTAAAATAAATATAATAAAACAAAGTTTTTTTTAGTATTTTATTTTTTAAATAGGATTCTATTCCCTTTCGAAAAGTTGGCAAACTATAGCACTAGTGTACACTGTTTTCTATGTTCACATGAACAGGTTAAAGAATCTGAAAGTTTGATTTAGTTTGCTTAAAAAACTTGTGTTTAAGCCATGTCATATCTCCAATGAACAAACATGTCGTAACAGACTATCATTTAAAAACTTTCACAAAATATCTATGCAACAATTCAAATCCACAACTTATTGGTTGGCTGTAAAGCATAGATGCTACCACAGCGACATCTACATAATTCAGCTTACTGCCTGAAACTAATTAAATTTTAAGATTGCAACAATTGAAATCCACAACTTGTTGGTTGGTTATAAAGCGTAGATGCTACCACAGCGACACCTAGATAGTTTGGCTTAATTGCCTGAAACTAATCAAATTTCATAAGATTTCAACAATTCAAATCCACAATTTGTTGGTTGGCTGTAAAGCATAGATGCTACCACAGCGACATCTACATAGTTCAGCTTACTGCCTGAAACTAATTAAATTTTATAATTTTGCAACAATTGAAATCCACAACTTGTTGGTTGGCTGTAAAGCATAGATGCTACCACAGCGACACCTAGATAGTTTAGCTTAATTGCCTAAAACTAATTAAATTTTATAAGATTGCAACACATCGAAAGAACATTGTTTAGTAACCACTATGCTCTATTACCAAAAAAACATTTCTCGTACTACATCTTCCGATGATGATGCATAGATTTCTTCGTTCTATCCAAAGAGGAATTGCGTATGATTATTGAACACGATTGTGATATAGAAATCAGAACGTCCTCAAGAATTACTCTTATCAAATAGCGAAGATAAACAATGGCTTTTTTTTTAACCCGACATTCCTGTACCCCAAGGGTATATATTATCGGTAATGAGGTTCCAATTATATGTTATTACATCACTCGTCATCTCCGCGTTCTGCCTCTTTTAGTGATTAAGATTCTTTCATGTTCCGAGAACATTTTAATCGTCCTTGCACGCTTTAAAACATGAAGGAGTTATTATTAAGTAAGAAATTTTATTAAAACCATGCACAAGGCATGCGAATCCGTTGTTATTGTTTCCCCTAGTGAGAATTATTCAAAGAAGATCAAATAATAATCAAAAAAGTCTTTTGGCATTAAAAATCCGTCCCACTACAACCATAATGTCTAGATATAGAAAACTGTTCAGATCTATTCTGGGAAAAAATTTAAATAAGGAAGTGACGTCATCAGTCCTAACAAATCTCAAGTGTGTGACTAACTCCATAATTAAAGTGCACAATATTTTAGAGCACTTTCTACACTCTGGCGTGTTTACGTAATTTCATCATTCGGGCGTTGACAATTAGTCTGTCTTTTCTTCATCCGCCCCCCCCCTCTGTTTTTTTTTTTTTTTTTTTGTTTCATCCCCATAACCAGTTTGAAGGTTTTGTTGTAGCCTCAAGCCTTTTTTTTTTTCTTTTATGGGCATAGTGTACGATATGAAATAAAATATGATTAGGTTCGCTA
This sequence comes from Typopeltis vanoorti, assembly GCF_054136105.1. Lineage (NCBI taxonomy): Eukaryota > Metazoa > Arthropoda > Arachnida > Uropygi > Thelyphonidae > Typopeltis > Typopeltis vanoorti. The sequence goes on along the minus strand of NC_143561.1, from coordinate 43,197,484 downwards.
ATAGTGTACTTAAATAAAACGAAATGTCCCCTTTAAAATATTTAAATTTAACTTAAAGTTAAAATAAGATTAACTTAAATTAAGATAACCTTAAAATATCGAACTTTAACTTAAAGTTTGAAATTAAATTTTAATTAAAAAAAAAACATGCTTCTCAATTAAGTATTTATTCATGAATAAAATATGGATAAACTATTTATATTTTAAATTTTAGCAAAATTTTAAATATAGCATTTTAATTAAAATTATTGAAAACATTATCCAAGTAAAAGAAAACAAAATGAGGAAACAATCAAGTGTTAAGTATAATTTATTTTATAACAAATTAAAACAACTTTCTACAACTCTCTCTAATGCAGAGTATTATAATAATAAATTAATACACCTTTTAATTACTTCTATATAGAAAATATATGAATTCTACATTAAGTTGTGTTTAATTCAGAGAAGAGTCGACCGTGAGATGCGGTGATTGTTTCATTCAATCCAATATCCTTGGAGGGTAATGAATGGCAATGCTATAGCTAATGAAGTTCTAACTGAGGCTCGGCTATTGCTGTTACCCTCCTGCCATGATCAAAGCTTTAATAGCGCAATAACACGTTATCCCTACACTGTCCTCTACAGATAACGGGGAAGATGAAAAGCATTCTTGCTTCGCCCCTTTAAACCAGTCCTTATATAAGGACTGTTTAATTTAAAAATTAAAATTTTAGCTAATTGTAAAATGGAAATTTAAATAAAAAGTTTATTGGTAAAAGGCTATTTTAAAAATTCAGATTTATTTTCCTGTTCGTGTTTTGAATTCATTTTTAAAGCTGCAGATTTAAAAGCGGATATTGCAGAAAAAATTAACAGCTGATAAGGATATGATTTCAGTCTCTTTCGCAAAGAACGTTTGGTATGTTAGATAATAAAAAATCTATTACTACCAAACTTCCGGCATTGAAGTCTACACTTTTTCATCCCTGGTTATTCCGTTTTGATCCAAGTGACTTTTTTAGGTTCTTAAAGAAATTCTTCCGTATCATATTAAAAGTAAAATAAATACTAAAAGGCGTAGGAAAATAGCAAAATGAAATCATACTTAATATTAAAGAATAATAATAAAAATTATTTTATTTACAAATAAAAACTTGAAATATTTATTTAAACAATAAGATATAAAATATAATTAAAATCATTATTAGAAAGTTTTATATATAGATATAAATTAAATACAAAAAGATAAACATAACATCTCGACAGGTACATTGATGATTTCCTGTGTATTTGTTTATAAAAAATTTAATTTAAAATACGAAATAATGGCATAGGCATGGTAATTGGTGAGATGACTTTCATCACCCGGTGTGCGACTGCACTAAGCTTATTGGGAGTCTGAAGTAGCTTGAAAAAAAGTTCCATGATTTCTAGGGTTTTCAGATTATGTAAAATAAATAAATAAAATACTTAAAAATGGCAAAAAAAATAATAAATAAAAAAATAACAATAATAAATTAATAAAACAAATAAAAGTTGTTTCCAGCATTTATTAAAACTTATTAATTAAGCATAACATGAATGATTCATTACATATTTTGTTAACAGCGTGCAAATCTTCTGTTTTTTTTTTTGTTGTTGTTGTTTTTTGTAGCTGTGTGTGTGTGCGTGCGCGAGCACGCTGATTTTTGACTTCCGCCTTCAAATAAGCAAGAATGTTGTGTCGTACCAGGCGGTGAAAATCATCTACCACATAAGCTTTCAGAACATCTGTAACGAAGCGGGATTTGAACCTACTTGCTCCTGCTGATTGCAAATACATTGTCGATGTAATGAATCCAATGTGAATAAACGAATGGGAGTGCTCGTGGACTGGAGTTTCTGGATGCTCAGGTTTTTTTTGTGTCAAGTTTGTTTGATTGGCTGGTTGTTTTGAATTTACAACTCGAAAAATCCGGGATTTATGGGTCTGCAGGATTTAAAAGGCATTAGTCCTAACTGTATTTGGGCAAAGTTAGAATCTGTGGTCATCGCAATAATTAAGGTTAAAAAATTCTCTAATATTACATATCTTCATTATGAAACTTGCATAAATAAAGTACGTAGGCAATGGCTAGCTGAAATGCTAACATTTAAGGGGGAGATTTGTACAGGAAATGTTCCCGACATAGTAGCTTGAGGCAGTCTAGATGTCTACAGTAGAAAATAGAGTTCTGAGAAAGACTAACAATATCTTAATTAAGATGCTATTTTTTGAGAAGCAAATTAACAAAAAAAAAAATCGAACAATAAAAACCACGAGTTTTACAGATTTAAACCACGAGTTTTATTTTACTGTAAAAAAAAAAAAAAAATTACAATTTTCTTCCTTCTTTTACAAAAATCATTGTTTGTTTACATTGTTTTCACATGCTATCATTGTTTACTCGAAAAACAAACAAACAAATATTTGTTTCAAAAAATCAAAGCCTTCTCAAATGAAAATTTTTCAATGGGGTTGTTGTTTCCCCATCTACAAATATTAACGTCTCGTAACCAACATTCATATAAAAGAATTTTCCAGCTGTGATCCACACAGGGTTGTTTAATTATTGATGACCTTGTAGCTCGCTTAACAGCTGCTATAGTTAGACGGCTGTCATATAAAAAGTGGGCAGTCTCTTTAAGTATTTCAATTATAAATAACATTTAAAATTCTCTTCCAGTTGGATTTTTTTTTTTAAACGACTAACAAACATAAATCCGAGTCGAACCCACACTCCCCTCAAGGATGCAATGAAGGGAGAGGAGGGATGTTTCGTAAACTTCTCATTACAGCAAATCTTTCGTGAAAAGTTCCAATTTGCCTTCCGCACAGCAGTATTTATAGAGCACATCAAACTCAAAAGCATGACAGTACAGTCTAACCCTACAATGCGAGCATTACAGAAACGGGTGAGCCTCCCACTAAACGCCTACGCGACACTCCTTACTTGCCACCCTATGGGACCCTTCCTAAGCTTAAACTCTCACTTAACAAAATACACTTCCGCTGGAGTTGCTATATCACAATTTTTTTGCAATATAAACTTCTAGGAACTTCAGAACGCCCAGTTTTTCTTGTACTAGTTTAGTTTTACTGCGCATAGACAGGAGTGGATTATATCAACACCATAAATAATTGTTTACAAATTATTTATTGTATGTAAACTGAAACTAGTGAATCCCATAAGGTTATAAACCTCTTTTCTCAAAATTTTACGTATCCTTCATAAGGACCTTCTAGTATATTGGTGATCCTCCAGTATATTATCCCGTAACCATTGTTCTTATGACATCCATATTCAGTTTAATACAGAAAAAACCGTTACAGAAATAATAATAAAATAAAAAACCCATATCCCAAATATTAAATATTTATAATGTCAAAAATTGTAATAGCATTACAGACAGATGTGTTAAAATAAATTGAGTATAATCCCAAAAAAGTTTTTCAGGAGTTAACATCGTCATTAATTTCAAAATAAATAATAATAAAAGTATGTCGGTTATCTACATTTCAATATTCTCACTTGAAATTGCTGCTTCTTTTAAAACAACTGTACTCGCAAATATTTGTACAATGTAACAGAACTGAAATGAGAAGTTGATGACGTCATAGTATGTGAAACACGTGCCTCAGTGAGCTGCTATTCTCGTGTTTGGAAACGTGACAAATAAAAGTTGACAGCCGAGAGGGAGCGGATAAGGATATCAAGCAGCTGTTTTTCTCTGGAACGCAGGCTGATTCTCTCTCACTCTCAAGAAAAAAAAAAAAAACGAATAAAATACTGTAAGATTCATCTCATTATGCATCAGTTTTTTAGAAGCACTTTGCCACTTATAATATCGCACGGAATTCTCATTGAATGTTCCTTTCCAAACAAGCATTTAATTTTTAAATAATTATAATTATCACAGCCCTTTAAATAAATATTTATTCCTCTGCATCTCATCATTACAAATAGATTATACATCATATTTACTTATCATCACAAACTTTTTATATAAAACGCATCGAAAGATTTCATAAGTGTTTAAGCAGACTTCTATGTTTTATAAAAATCACTGAATAAATTATAGTATTTTGAACTTCTGCAAAAATAATTTTAAATTTTATACTATGTTTTATTTATTTATCGGAAAAATTTCTTGTTTTCTAGAAATTAAGTTCATTTTTTTGAGTTATATTCTTCGAGCTACAGTTATTTATTTCTAATTCAAAAAGAGCGACACTTATACATAAATATAGTGACCAGCTGTTTCATCAACATTCTTTATAATATTTATGAAATGTATTATTAAATATTTTCCCCATGTTTATTTTTAGTGTTGTTATTTGGAGCTGAATCTAGACCACTGTTTTAGAAGGTAGTGGGAATGACTGAAAAATATTTATATTTTATTTTAATTAGTATTATATTATTCCAAATTATAATTATATTTTCAAAATTATAGATAGCAATGATTCATTTTTTCATTGAGTTTACATTCTATATAGTATAATAGTATACAAAATAGTATAAATATAAAATTATTTCAAATTATAATAAATTTAAAACTATTTCAAATTATTATGTTAATTAAAACGATATTTACTTTTAAAAGAAATAATACACTCAAGAAAGCCGATATTTCGTTTCGTAAGCAGTTGTGTAAGTAGAGCATTTATTGCATAATAAAACTTTATGCTATAATTTTAGGTGACAAGTCCTCCCTCCTAATCCAGAATTCGCCACTGATTGAAACAATTCCAAAGCAACCAGATTAATATTTTAATGTCAACTACACGCATCATATTACAAATCTGGGGGAAATGCTAATTATAGTAGAGCAGCGCCATCTATAGACAGAATTATACATCAAAGAACAGAGCCTGTGTAGATGTTACTTCAGTGTGTTATTTATTTATTTATTTATTTGCATTTAATTAATCTGATTTAGAATTAAACTTGGATATTTACGATATTTACATGATTTTATATTTGTATTGGTGAAATCGAGTATTTGAATTTTTGTATGTGTTTCGCAAAAATACATTTAGTTTTGAACATATGGGATAGAATTTTAAGAGTATATCTTAGAAAAATGTAAAATGAATGCTCTTATAAATACTTTAAAATTTATGAAGTAGATTGTTTATAAATTAGAATCACATATGGATTAATTTTATGTCAATATTTCTCCAGTCTCTATGATTATTAGAACTGATAATCTGGAAACAATTTTCTATATATATATTTATTCGCATTTCTGTATTTATTTCTATTTCAAAATTCCTATGTTTATTCGCATTTTTTTATTTATTTTTATTTATTTTTTTTTTTTTTTTACAAATTCTGATTAAAAGGTTAAGAACAAACTTATCACTTTAGCGAATTGCAGAGTACAATACATAGTACGTGAATAACCAATTTATGAATGCATTTGATACAGGCATATAAATGCCTAATTGATAACAAGAATTATAATATATAATAGCATTTTTTGCAAATTAATTATAATTATAATATGATGTATTTTTTTTTTCTAAAAAAATTTCTTCACTTTCGTATATATTAGAAATCAATTGTAACAAATAAACTCGTTGACTACATCGGAAATAAAGATCTAATGAAACAGAATGACCTTAATCGATATTGTTCACTGGCGCCATCTATTAACAGTTACTGTTTCTTGAACAGTTTAGTGGAATCAGGAATTATTATTAAAGCATTTATTTTACTTTGTTAGTTTTATTTTATCATATTTATTATTTTATTATAGTAATAAAATTATAGTAATAAAAATACCAGTAATGTCTTATGATACAATACAATAAAATAACTATGAAAAAAAACTCCAACTAAATGTTTAGCTTTTTCATTAATTGGCCGTCGATAGCTTCAGTTGCTTATTACGAACCGTTAAATATTGAACTTTAAAATAAATAATATTAAAATAGAAAAGAGAGAGTGCTATGTACAAGAGCACTTGCTTAAAAGATTAATTTAGCTTAAGAAATAATATAAGTATTATAATAAATCAAAAAAAAAATTCTTATAAGCAGTATATATTAATATACTATCAAATTCAATTATTTGCACTATTTAAGAGATATTGTTGAGAGGAACAGTTGATCTGTTAAAAACAGTAGCGGTGAAAAGCCATTATGTTCTGGCTAAAGCAAACGATTTTTTTTTTTTTAATCGTCTGCTTTATCTAATAACTTTTCTATTCGCAAGTTTATTATAAAAATCAATTTGAATATAACATTGGGATTTAAGATATTCCTTCGGCATACGGATAGCATTTAAAAAAAGGGGGGGGGGAGTGAAAACAATATGAAATCTTCAAATGTAACTAATAATAATCATCGACATAAAAGTTTTGAAAATAACAGTAATCTAATATTTAAAATAAATGAATAAAAAGCAACTGGTAGAGAATATTGCGAACTAGAAGGAAAAAAAAAAAACAGAATCGACACAAAACCGATGTACTTATTCTCATTTCCACCTTCTTTCAGCGTTCTTACATTGACGGGGCAAAGAGCTATCGAAATTGCAATTTCGACGAAATATCTAAAGCTATGAATAGTGTATTATATCTATGAGGAGCGTACTATGCCTGTTGATTGCGTGTTCTCCGGCCAGACAACCTTTCCATTTTCGTCTGGCTAATATATCATCAACTGAAAACACGTAGCTTTAGAGATACAACATATAATAATATTTTCGTTATTAGTTCCTACAATCACGGGGAACTTTTTTATGTCATTCTAACCACAAAAGGTAAGGATGGTAACTCGCAGTGTATTGACTATCACCAATAGCCGAAGAATTAAATAGTTTTCGAATCCTGCTCGCAAAAATTTATCTGTAGAAAAAAATGTATGGATGAGGTGTTATTGAGCTATAAGCTCTGGTCTTGGCGGGGTAATAGCAATAGCCGAGCCTCAGTTAAAACTTCATTGGCTCTAGTATTGCCATCCGTTACCCTCTGGATCTCTGTGTGCATAGTTATGACGCTACTGTCAAGATTGGTGAAGCCAAAATGTTTTTCATATTCCCCTTTGTCTGTAAAGGAAGTTATTTGGGAAAGGGAGTTTTGTGAGTAATTAAGCTCGCCCTCTGGGGGCAGTTGTGTTAGCTATGATCGGTTGAGAGAAGAATAGCCTTCAGTCTTTTGTATTTGTAGTACTCTGTTTCGTTGTAATTGACAGCTTGTAGGATCGGCGGGTTTGAATGTGAACTTGACTTGACGAAGAATTTTTCTGCGAGATTTTTATCCTGTAGTACCCCAAGATATTTGGTCTCTGATTGCCGTGGGATCTTTTAACTGGAGAGCAAGATGTCCTCTTTAATGAAGACCTTTTTTCTAGAGAACAGTATGGCTGAACTTCTGAGGGGAGTTTACTTGAATCCTCCAGTTGGTTAACCAGTTTTCCAGCGCGTTGATACTTCCTTGGAGTCTAGTGATTGCCAGGTGAGGGCTGAGAGACCTTGCTAGAATAGCGGTGTCGTCGGCATAAAGGGCCGTAATGGTTGTTCTTGAATTACGGCCCTTCATGCCGACGACACCGCTATTCTAGCGGTGTCGTCGGCATAAGTTTCACTAGCTTAATTGGGATGTTGTTTTCAATAAGTTTGAAGATAAAGCCTTGATGCCAGACCTTATCAAAGGCCTTGGCAATGTCCAAAAACACAGTAGCAGTGTGGAGGTGCCAATTGAAACTATGGATGATGTGTTCTGTTAATCGGTGAATTTGTTGCACTGTGCTGTGAGCTTTGCAAAAACCAAATTGCTTATTTGAAATTATTTTATGTTTGTCCACTGCTAGTTGTAGCCTTGTTAGGATGACTTTTTCTGTTACTTTACCGAAGCTGGAAAGAAGACTGATGGGCGTGTAGCTTTGGAGAGTTGTGGGTCATTACCGGGCTTTTTCAGAGGGATGATGTCAGCAATTTTCCAAGCTGAGGAAAAGTACTGGAATCTTAAAATAGAATTGGTTATATTAACTAGGTGAACTATGACCTTTCTTGGGAGTAATTTTATTATTCTACTGGTGATGCATTAGGGACCAAGAGCCTTTTTATTCTTCAATTGGGATATAATGTAGATTATTTCTGTTGGGATAGTGGGGGGTGATGAAATCGGAATCATCCTTAGGTTGTCTTAAGGCTTTTCTCACCTGACGATGAACTTTGTAAATGAGATTAATATTTAAGTTTTCATAAGACGGGCTGCAGTGATTTTCCAGGGTTGTCAATTAGGGCCACTACTTTTTCTTCATCTCAGTGTGCGATTCCATGTTTAGTCTTCATAGTGGGAAAGGGGTTGTCTTTTGGTACATAGAGATTTTAGAAATTTTCATATGGAGTTATCTTCTGGGTTGATTTCCGTAAGTTTAGATTCCCATTCGGAATTTCTGTGTTTCTGGAGAGCTTCTCGAACCTGTCTGTTCAAGTTGTTTAAGGTTGTTTTGTTCTGCGGGGCTCTCGTGTTGTGGTATCGCTTTCTTCTGGCTTTGTTTTTAGATCTGATCAGGTCCATAATCTCTTCTGGATTCCATCTGGACGTTTGTGTGACTGATGCTATTGCGGTGTTAATTTGTCTTGTTAGGTTGCTTACAGCTAAGTCTATATCTTCTACTTTGCGAATGCCAGGAGGTGGGCCGATGTACTCTGGTAGAACCTTAGAGAGCTTATCGTATGCTATAAAAGAGTGTTGATGAGAGAATTGATCCTGGGTAGCTTCAGCTGGATGGGATTATGATCTGAAGTAAGCTCTTCTAATGTCTGATATTGATATCTGATGCTCCTGAAGATAACTATATCTAGTACATCCGAACTTCCTGATGGGCTGTAGTGAGTGGACTCGGTAGGTCCAGCTACTACTGATGAGTTGAGTGATGTATAGGTAAATAAAGTACGGCCTTTGGAGTTGATTGACGAACTGAACCAAGCTGTATGTTTGAAGTTGAGGTCTCCTACTATAATTATGGAATCCATGGAGCCGAGGATGGAGTCTAAATCTGATGTCAATAGTGGAATGCTAGGAGGATTCTATGCTGAATAGATATTTAGTTTACCTGCGTTGTTTGTGTGCACCTCCACAGCTGTCACTTCAAGGTTTAAAGTTTGAGGGTTGGTTAAGACATTATGGCTTAAATAATTTTTAATAAAAGTGGCTGTGCCACCACCACTAGAGTTGTCTGTCTGTCCTATATAGTATATATCCTCTTAATCTTGGGTTGTTAGATGGTCTGAGGTGGGATTCGCTGAACAAGATTATGTCTGTTTACGAACTCTTGCAGCTCCAGAATTTTATTTGTGAGGCTATTAGCAATCCATGCAATTATCATGAGTGAGTTTGGTTTGAATTTTTTATACATTGTAAAGAACTGCCAATATGGATTGGGTTTCTTGATAGAATCTCTTTCTGGAAGTTGGCGAGAGGCTTGTTTTGCTGAATTCTTGAAACATGGTGGCAAGTGAAGCAGCTAGAATTGATGTTAAGTTGGAGCTTGTTTGCTCATGAGATGTAGGAATCTGAGATCGTGCCGTCATGGATGAAGGTCACGTACCTTCCGGCGCTGCTGAAGGTGAGGTATTTCGAACAGGAGAGCGACCTGCTTGTTTGCTTATGGTGTCATTGCATAGGGAGCAGGGTTCATTCTTGCTGACCCACGATTTTTTGGGTGGAAAAGGCACTCCTTATAATTGGCGGGATGTGGTCCTCTACAGTTAGCACAGCATGCTGATGTAGATCTTGGCTTGGTGCAGGTGTTGGTCTGGGGTCCCCCTCCACATTTCAGACACCTGCAGGCTGCTCTGCACAACTTTTGGGTGTGTCCGAATTTTTTGGCATCTATGACATTCCTCTGCCGATACCTTCTTCCCTAGAGGCTCGATTGTAATTTTGAGCCAGCAAACATCTGTCACTTCATATATCCTTTTCTGTGTGTGTGTGTGTGTTGTTGTTGATTTCGACAAACACCAGCGACATTGGTCTTTTATCAGATTTCAGCATCCTGCTGACTTTGATTGGGGTTAGTCCTTGACTGATGAAGTCCGCGGTGATCCATCAATTGTGATGCCCTCAACAACCCCTCTAAGCATGCCTTTAAGATTTTTCTCACTTGCTAGTGCGAAGGTATGGAAGGGCAATTTGGAGTTGTCCAGCATTTTCGTCATCTTAGGATAATCTGAAACAGCAGCAGGATGAATCTTTATACCCTACCCTCATCAATATTTCTTGCCCCGAAAGAAGTTGATGTTTTGTCTCCTAGGGACCTTGGGACTGAGGTCCACTTCTCTTTATCTCGGAGGATAACTAGAGGGACCTTTTCTTTTCTGTCTTGGTATCATGTGTTGCTACATCCTCTTCCATATGATCTTCAGATGTTCTTTGTGTTTTGTTTGATTGTTCCGTCTGGGAACAATCATGTTGTCGGGGCGTCTTTGGTGGTGGAACAGGTGTGAAGTCCCCTTCAGTGTCCACATCAACTTCTTCCGTGTCATTAACCTGAGTGAAGAGATTCAGACAGCCAGGAAATTCTGACTCAAATTTCTTTAAGGTAAGTTTAAGAACGTCGAGTGTCAGATCTTTGTTTAAATTTTGAACGTTTTCCATTATTGTTCACCGTATATTGTCAGAGAATATTCCGGTGTCTATAGATAATCCTGTAGACTTTGGAGGGTCCACCGGCAACTCCCGTAGACACACACACATACACACTACCAACAAAACAATATATGTTAAAAGTTTATAATGCCCTAATAACAGGGGGAAAGAGTGTCAAGAACTCACCTGGCCACAGAGTGAAAACCTACATCCCTAAAGTACCATCATCCACCACTGGTTCTCGTTGCCGGTGGAGCCTACACGGCCATCAGACCTCGTGTATTTTTCATGCAGAGGGGGAGACAGTAGGTTTCGAACTGTGTTAGAGTCAGGGCAATGTCAGATTCCCGAAAACTTTGAATGGAGTGTTTATGAGCTCGCCCAGTGAGGGCAGTGAAATTATTTGTGTTCAGTTGGAGGTAAGATTGACTTGGGCCTTTTAATTTGTAGCTTTCTGCTTCATTAGATGCCAAAGTTTTCTTAATCAACCGGTTTGGGTGGTTGCTTCTCTTGTTAAAAAAAACTTCTCAGCTAGATCCAGGAGAAAGGAAGAAATGTAAGGAATGTTGACTTCTCTATGGATCTGGGAGTTTCTAATAAACCAAAGGGCATCTAGAATCATCCTCAGGCACTTGGTCAGTAATCTCTGTAGTTTTTGAATATTTGTGTTCACGGTATGGCTCCATGCGGGGGATGGGTAAGTGATGATCGGTCGTATTACCATCTTGTAAATTCTTAACTTTGTTAAGAATTTACAAGATGGTAATACGACCATCCAGTTTGCTTTTTTCTGTTGATCACAGGGTAGAGCTGTGCAATTACTTTGGATGTCTTCGAGACAATGTGTCTTATATGATTGTTCTTCGCTAGCCACTTTGTATTATATAAAATTTTCCAAAATTAATGTAAAACTTGATTCCGTTATTAATGCTTTAGCTAGTCAATTATATTTTTACAATTCTAGATTAAAAAATAATTTTACAATGTCTAGTTGTGTATTTTTTTTTTTTTTTTGGAGATGGACTGAGTCCTTGACTCTTTATCCCTTCATCTGATTGAAGAAAATCTACGTGGATGGGTTATGCCCTCCCCCAAGATTCAATCCTGAGTTGTCGAGGGGGGGGGGAGGTTAATCTTGGAAGGAGGGCATGACCGAGTTCATTAGGCGATTTGAGAATATACACACTATGCATCGCATACGACCGATGACTGAGCATCTTTCCTTTTTCTTTGGGGTCAGGATCCCTTGGAATTCTAGCTAAGTAAACAAAAAAAAAAATGATTTGTTTTATAGAACAATATTTGGAATAGGTTCCTCTTCATTGGTTGGTTCTCTAGAGATGCCAGACGACACACCCTTATCAATTTCATTTGATCCAGATGCAATATCAACGTTTTCTTGTTGCTTACAGCTACTTGTATTTGCTAGATTGCTCTCTTTTGGGGGTTTTATGAATCCAATCTTTAACCAATGATACATACTTAAGAATTTGAAAGCTAAAAAAATTACCGTATTTACTCGACTATAACTCGCACTTTTTTCCCAAAATTAAAGCTAAAAAATCGTGGTACGAGATATATGCGGGATTTTCGGAAACTAAAGTTTTCAGAAAAAAACTGAAAATGGTGTGACTTACCAAGAAGCTCCTATTCTCTATCGCTACTTTTGGCATCGAGAACAGTTTCCTGGTGTGCATCGTCAAAGTCATCTACCCAAATAGCGTCATCTTCTTTCCCATTATTTCAAGCAAAAATTATCAGTAATTTACAAAACTTGGGATACATAGAGCCAGAGGCGTAGCTAGACGGGGGGAGGAGAGGGCGGTCCGCGCCTGGTGGCGCTTTGAACCTTTTTGAACTTTTGTAGTTAATTCTAAAATACAGTTTCGAGAACTCATTTCCGAATATTGTAATACTACTGCGAATTTTCCTCACAATTGCTGTAAGTGTTGATAGTTTTTTGAGAGAAGTTTTTCTAAATTAAATTTGATTAAGAATTACCTACATTACTATGAAATAGACTTCGCCAATGTCATCGACGATTTTGCTAACAGAAAGGCAAGAAAAATAACATTTTAGAATGTCGAAATTAGAGTTTTACTTCAAAAATAAACATAGCATTTTAATTTATTTCCCTACACATCGTTTTGACTTTTTGTGGTATTTTTGGTGTATATTGAGAGGGCGGCAAAAGCTCTAGCTACACAATTGCGTAGAGCAGCTATAAAGAAGTGCATATGATTGGTGCAGTATTAACAAAAGATCGCGCGAACCAAAGACAAATTAGCATTTCAGCAGTTGAGTTGAAATGCTAATTCTCTTCAACCGAATTCCATAATATCCGAAACGCAAATGGGATCGTTATATTTCTTAGTTTTAACACGTTCACGACGGGGGTGATGTCAAGCAAAACCATATGTTGTGTTGCACCGGCAACATATGGTTTTGCTTGAGTCTATACAGCAGTTTCTGTTGGAGGGAAGATGTGATTCATAGTTAGTGCTGTTTTTATTCCAGTTGTTTCTAATTGCACTATTTGTTGGGAAATATAATGATTCCATGCGTTAATGACGCATAGCCGAAAATTGCCACGTACCCCCTGAAGACATTCCTACCACACTCTGAGAAACACTGGGCTACAGCATTGCCATTCGTTACCCTGGAAGTCCTAAAAAGGACTACTCACTATGCATAGTTCTTAAAAGAACTGGGCGATGGACTGAGTCCTTGACTCTTTATCCCATCATCTGAATGAAGAAAATCTGTGTGGATGGAGTGTTATTGAGCTAAAAAGCTCTAGTCATGGCTGGGTAACGGCAATAGCCGAGCCTCAGTTAAAACTTCATTGGCTACAGCATTGCCATTTGTTACCCTGATTAGTAAGTAAAGGGTAAAATCTCAAAAAATCGGACGATCTCTAGGCCACTCCATAGTGGGCGAAAGACCGTCCTAATCTCAGCGTTGGTTCCACTCAGTGACGGGCTCCCCGACCACTGAGCAGAACCGCTCAAATTCCGAGGAAAATAATTCACCGACAAAGCCCCTCAGCGGGCCGTGCGGAGAACACTTTCCCCGGAGACTCAAAGTGCTCCCTTAAGGCAAAAACCTTAAAAGAGTGAACTCAAAAACTCATCACCCAGGATAACAGCAACAGCCGAACCTCAGTTAACTTCCTTGGTTCAGCATTGCCATTTGTTACCCTGGAAGTCCTGATTAGTAAGTAAAGGGTAAAATCTCAAAAAATCGGACGATCTCTAGGCCACTCCATAGTGGGCGAAAGACCGTCCATATCTCAGCGTTGGTTCCACTCAGTGACGGCCGCCCCGTCCTAGCAGAAACGTTCAGCGTTGGTTCCACTCAGTGTCGGCCGCCCCGTCCTAGCACCCCGACTACTGAGCAGAACCGCTCAAATTCCGAGGAAAATAATTCACCGACAAGAACCCCTCAGTGGGCCATGCCGGAGAACACCTTCCCTGGAGACTCAAAGTGCCCCCTTAAGGCAAAAACCCCAAGGGAGCGAACTCAAAAACTCATCACCCAGGATAACAGCAACAGCCGAACCTCAGTTAACTTCCTTATTTCAGCATTGCTAATTGTTACCCTGGAAGTCCTAAAAAGGACATGCCAACACCTTCACTATCCACTATGCATAGTTCCTTATAAGGACTGGCTTAAAGGGGCGAAGCAAGAATGCTTTTCCTATTCCCCGTTATCTGTAGAGGACAGTGTAGGGATAAGGTGTTATTGCGCTATTAAAGCTCTGATCATGGCAGGAGAGTAACAGCAATAGCCGAGCCTCAGTTAGAACTTCATTGGCTACAGCATTGCCATCCATTACCGTCCAAGAGTATTGGATTGAATGAATCAATCACCGACTATGTAAGTAAAGGTGAAACCTCAAAAATACGGAATATCTCTAGGCCACTCCATAGTGGGCGAAAGACCGTCCTAATCTCAGCGTTGGTTCCACTCAGTGACGGGCTCCCCGACCACTGAGCAGAACCGCTCATATTCCGAGGAAAATAATTCACCGGCAAGTACCCCTCAGCGGGCCGTGCCGGAGAACACTTTCCCCGGAGACTCAAAGTGCTCCCTTAAGGCAAAAACCCTAAGAGAGCGAACTCAAAAACTCATCGCCCAAGTGGGTAAGAGCAACAGCCGAACCTCAGTTAAACTTCATTGGTACAGCTTTGCGTTGCTATCCATCACCCCCAAGGGCATTAATGAATCAATCACCGACTATGTAAGTAAAGGTGAAATCTCAAAAATACGGACGATCTCTAGGCCACTCCATAGTGGGCGAAAGACCGTCCTAATCTCAGCGTTGGTTCCACTCAGTGACGGGCTCCCCGACCACTGAGCAGAACCGCTCATATTCCGAGGAAAATAATTCACCGGCAAGTACCCCTCAGCGGGCCGTGCCGGAGAACACTTTCCCCGGAGACTCAAAGTGCTCCCTTAGGGCAAAACCTAAGAGAGCGAACTCATTTACCCAGGATAACAGCAACAGCCGACCTCAGTTAAACTTCATTGGTTCAGCATTGCCATCCGTTACCCTATATGGGCATCTCATATAAAATCAATCTCGCCGCATCTCACGGTCGATTGATTCATACTGTCCTAATCTTATGCATGGTTCTTTACTTCCTGCAGCACCAATACAAAAGTTATTTTAAAAAATTAAAGGTGTACTTTCAAAATACGTTATTTGGTCCAAAGTTTGCTAAGTACTGTATAATTTTGAAAAACTTGCATTACTTATATATAATGAAAGGAAGTTATATATATTTTTTTTCTTTCATTCTTCTTTTTAATAATTATCATAGCGTCTTACAACATAACCATTATATAAGCTAATTATTTGTCAGACTAGTTATACTAGAATTAATTTTAAATGACTATGGTGACCTTAAAATTCCTAGACATCGACGTCACAGAAACAAAGACATAAAACACAAAATTCTAAATCGTGTAAGTTTCTACTAAGCGTGTTTTTATTTATTTTTTTTTTCCAATAAAGATTAGATGAAACATGAATTTCGTCGCTTAGTATGAGACTACCTTCCCTGCTTACTGGGTGGATAGAAAAGCTTCATATTTGGTCTTCAAAACAGAATTCCAGGATTATGTAAAAATAAAATAAAATATATAAAGATAAAAGTAAATTTAAAAAAAAAATCCTTGAAACAAGTATAGTTCGGACGTACGTATCATCAGATAGTTTTTTTTTTTCATTTTTATTTCATTATTTTATTTTAATTAGCCAACAAACCTCAATTTAAAGTATAACGCGGCTAACATCCTTTTTTTTTTCTGTCTTTTTTATTTTTTTCAGCTGAAGGTAAGTTAAATGATGTCGTACTTGGTTAGGCGAGCGATTAAGGGTGCTCGCTCAATAGACTATGGTTTAGAATTCCGTTGTGGGCATAGGCTTGTATGATTATTTTTAAGTGAAAGTTGAATGTCGTCGCCTGGTGCGAGATTATCGCCCATTTATTGGAGGCCAGAAGGGTATTGAAATCCGTGTTTAATCTCTACAGCATATCTCGATTAGAAAAATACAAAAAATAAAAAATAAATAAATAAATAAATAAATAATAATAATAATAATAATAATAAATGAATAAAAAATAAAATAAATAAAATAAAAAAAAATCGCTAGCTGCTCACGATACCAATGAACTGTAGGTTTACAACCCTTCGTGAGCGACAACGCATGCGCACGCACGCACGCACACACACACACACACACACACACACACACACACACACACACACACACGCTCGCGCGCGCGCGCGCGCGCACAAAAGAAGTAACATAGTTCCTTTTTCAAAAGCAGACAAATCGACTCATAAACCGCTTATTTATATTAGTTTTATATTAGTTTATATTTTGTTTATATTAGTTCTAACAAATATAAACAAAAAGCGATGTTGGCTTAGTTGGGTATCTCCAGTTATAGAGTATCCTCTTCTAAATCTATATCTATTCTAACCTATGCGAAGTTTCCTAGTGTGCTTCGTTGGCAGTAGAACTACTATTAATATTAGTCACAATGTAATCAGTTATTAACAGACAATCCACGTTCTGTATGACCAAAGCAAACTGTTGTGGCAAGAGTAATTAAATGGCATTCGTACTATAGCTAGCATGAGTGTAAAAGATGCATTGAGACCAGGGGCGAATTCTCCATGCTTGCTGAGCAAGCTCATTAATTGAAAAAGAAGTACTATTTATTTGTTAATAAATGCATGCATTTATAAGCATTTCATTTAGGCTTTTATTTTCGTAAACAGAAGACGTCTTTAAGCTTGCGCGGCAATAATTGAGCTTTGCGTTGTGCAGCGAAGGCCGATGCTTGCTCGTCTAGTCAAAGCTACCTTGGCTTGCTCGGTTGTGGGAGTTTCCAGGTCCTTGCAGCAGCACTGTGATTTCATGCTCGCGCATAGCCATTTCCGCTCCCTTCACGTCGTCGTAAACACAAGGCCATACGCAGTCAAAGTAGCTCTAGCCAGTGAGCTTCAGCCAGCCTTTACAAGTGTGCGTGTTGCTTGGGAAAATTAAGTTACAACCAACTTTTTATGAAGATGTTATTGACCAGTTCATAAAGAAGAACTGTAGGGTAGAATTTGTATTCAAGTAGCTAAATTGAAAAAGATAGAATATCAATTTTAAAATAAATGTTGCATTTGTATGATTAAATGTACACAAATTTCTAAATATATAGTTTTAAATGGTCAGTAATTCATTATTCCGCTAATCAGACTTCAATCACACCTCTCACTCCCTGAATGATAATAAGAGTAAGCGTGAATTTCAAGACCTGCATTCGCCCCTCATTCAGACTAAAAAAAAAAAAAAACACTATTGGAGAGCTACCATTGAATCGTGTTTGTTTATTTTTATTTATTTTTTCTTCTTTTATTTATTTTTCGTTTATTTTTATTTTTCAATAATCACAATAAATAATGCATAATGGAGTCGTTTTTTTATTATATTATTTGATATGGTAAGGCAATAGAAAAGTTTTAGAGAAGGATACGGGGAAAAAAAGGAAATAAAAATGGAAAAAAATATTAAAATAGCCAGTACAGTATATAGATTCTTAAATAATTAATAATTGCTAGTGAAATATTATTTATTTATTTAATAATGTAAGTATGACTTACATATTGAATTAAAAGTTTAATTATTACTATTGATTAACAATTCGTGTGTGTGTGTGTGTGTGCGTGCGCGCGCAGTTGGTCTTCCACTCCTCTTACTAACTTTACACCTCATTTAGGCACCACTGTTTCGTGATATGATTCAGATATTTTGGATTATTCTTCCTTCAGCATGACCACCAATCCATATACCGTTGTTGATACGCTGGTTTGGTCCACACATACAATTCTAGTTCATCCCAAAGGTGATCCGTTAGGATGACATCGGGATGCAACATCAGGATCGAACCATGTTGCAATAGCATCTGCAATATGACATTGCGTACTGAAAGAGACAAAGTGGGGGGGGTGTCTGTTCCGTAAAACTGCCGCAATGTACACATATCGGCCAATGAATTAGAAATTTTTATTCAATACCGTATTGAACCTCCTTAAGTGACTGCCAATACTGATCCTGTGCATAGTTCGGTGAGATTTGGGTCGAGAACAGCCTTCATTAAATGCTTCGGTCAATTACTGCACACATGAAGTTCTGTTTGTTTGTCTTTACAATCCTTCTCAGACGACGCCGACCCTGTTTAATCAGTGGAAAAATAACCTACTGTGTGGGTTATTTTTCCACTGATTAAACACTCACGATAGAACTTGTCACACTGAGAAACCAATCCGTTCTGCCGTTCTCGAAATCATGGCTCCAACCAGATGGGCATCAACAATAAGCCCTTTATCGAACCTCGAAAGATCCTTTGTTTTTCCCAACACTGTTGACGATTACTGACCAGCAACATTCTTAAGTATTTGTCGAGAACACGTGGTGACGCCCATGACCAAGTATTTTACATATACGCTGCGTAAATGACATTAACGCACACAGATTTTTCTAATTCCGAAAGTACTGTACTCATTGGTGTGTTGGGACCGGCTCGTGCGAGCCGGTTTTTAAAATTTTTCAAATTTAGCGAGCCCGTTGTTAATGTTTTTAAGTCGGGCGAGCCGGTTATTAAAATTCTTTATGAAAGGATAGATGATGAATGGTTGTATGTACTTTTTGTCGTAAATATTTTGAAATTGTATAATAAACCTTACATATATTATTATTATTATTATTATTATTATTATTATTATTATTATTATTATCATCATCATCATCATCATCAAAAATAAATGCATAAAGGAGAATTCACAAAACACAAACTCAATTTACGAACGGGAATTTGGAAACGGTTTTATTTACTAAACAATGTCTGTATTCAAATTCGGCGAATTTCCAAGAACTTGCAACATTAAGTTCTTGGAAATGCAACATTGTTGCGCTATCGATAAATACAAAAATTCTTCGTCGCGACGGCTACAGTCTCTGATCATTTGATCGACTACGAGTGTGGTAATATTAGTTTTACATTTTTTTTTTTTTTTTTTTTTTTTTTTTTTTTTTTTTTTTTTGTTCAGGATTTCATTTGGTAATAGGTAAGTTGTTGGTAATATAGGAAATTTTTCTTTAATATATGTTTTTATTTCGTTTTTTTTTTTAATAATTAAAATAATTTTAATCAGGGGTTAGAATTTTGCGGTCGGAAAAGCGGATAGCCGTTAGTTGAAAAAAAAATGAAATAGAACGAAACTTCTTACACATTAAAAGGACAAAATTTGAAGAAGCAGAAACAAAGACATCCGATGATACAATAGAACTTTGTGAAGAATCAAATTTTTCATAAAGCGAGCCGGTTGTTAAAAATTTACCAACACACCACTGACTGTATGACACAGAAAGTAAAGTTCATCCATGGAGAAACCCGATGATAACTCCTCCGCCAACAACACTATACTTAGTCTGATACACTTGGATATTACGTTTTTCCCTACGCATCTATCACACCTACCCTCGCCTCCCACTGGAAAAGGGTGGTTCGTCACTCCATACAACTGAATTTCAATGTCTTACGGGCCAATTCAGGACGTACATACAGTAGTGTCGTATTTTTTGAACTGTCTCCCACCTACAAAAGGTTATAAACCTAGAGTATACATTAGCACCGTGGGTAGATTAAAAATTCATTATTATTATTATTATTATTATTTTATATCTATATTTGTGGAGCTTCCGTAGGCTCAGTTGGTTTCGACAAAAAAAAAAAAAAAACGTAGTCGTTTTTTTTTTTTTTTTTTGGAAATATATATATGCAGAAGTAAGTCTTATTTAAGTTTGTAACTTACTCCGGGTTTCGTAGAGGGGTGTCAAAAATTTCCAAAATAAAATCGGACTTTTTTTCCTAAGTTTATATATATACCAGGGGGGGGGGTTCCCCCTGGCGCCTAAGGCGTCTCCCATCGAGTTCGGGCTGGTAAGCCAGTAAGACAAAAAACGCGACATTAAAACGTTTCAAATTTCAGTTCACGCCCCCCCCCCTTACTTATTTTGTGAAATTACCAGAGACGTATTGATGCTAAATGCGTTCTTGGTTCAGCGGAATGTCGTCTTTTTATTTATTTATTTATTATTATTATTATTGTTTTCTTTTCTCCAGACTTAATCCTAAACGGCCCTGATGGCTAGTGTCAAGACCGCGTTCCAGATCGCCAGTCTTTTGTTCAAGAAAAGAAAACGCAAACAAATCCTTCTTCCGTCAAGGTGAGTTTTTTTTTTTTTTTTCTTTTCGCACCTGTTGCTTATTGCCACTGACGTAACAATCTTCCGACTTCCGGCTGCAAGGACCAGCCGCTTCTCGCGTGCCACAGCAAAATGCATTGCCTGGAACAACCTCTTAGTAATTACCGCTGTCAAAAGATGCCAGTCATATATCATTCTAGTTACAGCTTTCCACCCGATAACAAGCTCATAATGAAAAAAAAAAAAAAAAGCTTAAAAAAAAAAAAAAAAAAAAGGAGGAGAAAGAAAACAAAATAAAAGATTCGACAATGATAACGACCCAGGTCGTTAGTTCTTAGTTAATTTCTCGGAGGAAATTCAAAATAAAAGTTTTCGTAAGGTTTTTGTCCGATAGATGGCGCGACAAACTACCGACTCAATGAGAAAGTTGTCATTCAATATATGCAAATATATAAAGACTGTTAATTTTATAAATATTGCAATATTTCTTTGAACAAAATTGTTATTTCTAAAATAAAACTCGTTAAATTACAAATTAAATCATTATTTCTGTGTACGATAGCCGCAAAAGCAATTAAAAGTAATAAAAAGTACATGTAGTTATTTATTCCTACCAAAAAGTTAAATAAATAATAACAATACAAAAATCACGCCAATAGTTTAGTTTTTAATTTTTAATAATTTACTTCGTTTATCTGTTAAAAATGGAGTCGTGCTTTATTAAGTCGTATAATGCAATAGAGCCATTTATAGCATGGATTCGTTTTAAATATCTTCACAGGGATGCGAAAATTTTATGGGGTCAGAATTTGGCTCATGTTTTGCTTTAACCAGTAAGGGTAGGTGGATAGTGTTATTGAGATTTCTGGGAGTGACACACACAGAGAAAGATGTGGGTGGGTGTATAGGCGCACAGACAGCATCTTTTCTCAAGGTGAACATGTGCCAAGTTTGGTCCAAGGCCATCCAGCACACTTTTGCCTCTTATACTAATCTTTGTCCTTGACAATTATATATATAATTTGTTTATTTTATTTATTTATTTATTTAAAAGGAATTTTCAGGGAAATGACACAACGTTAAGTTCAACAGTGCTACTGGGTTCTAGAGTAAATTCACACTAAAACGGGATTTATTTCATTTCATTTTATTTTATTTTTATTGTTGCTAAATGATGCACGCGTTTTTCTGTTGGTAGTACGCATGCGAAGTATGTTTTACATACATTTTATCAGTATGGCTACTTGCTGAAAACAAGCATAATCACGCTATGGACAAAGTGTTTTTTTTTTTTAAGTTTTTTTTTTCTTCCCTAACTGCATCTAATGCGCCGGGGGTAATGCAAGTTTTAGAACACCTTCAAGTATCTATGGATGTTTGCGAGAAAAAAAAATAAATAAAAAACATACGTACACATACACTATCTGAGTTAGGAAGTTAGATCACTGTTCTCAATATGTTATCAGTTTTGGTGACATTCACAAGCTAAAACAGCCCCCAACGATATCAGTGGACAGAATCATATTTCGGCTTCGGGCACTTCTTGAGTAAGTACTAGCTACTAGTCGATACCGAACCCCCCAAAAATATAAATAATGCATTGCTTCCATAAAAAGAACGACTCCCTTCTATTGAAATCGTTCGAGTCCTTGGCGCTCATTTCTACCGGTATATATAGATAGATATATCTACCCTATACAAGGAAACCAGAACGAAAATCGGTACTACAAACTTCTCTACTTTTTTTTTTCTTTTTTCGAAAGAATTTCGATATTAAAATTTATTGCTATGTGACAATCTTCAAATGCAGATATTACCTTTGCAAGATTTTTTTTTTTTTTCCTCGCCTTTACCGATCTTCAAATGGAGGTTGTTGAAAGTAGTCTTAGAAAAATAAATAATTCAGGAAAAAAAAAAAAAAACAGAAAGAAGAAAACAGCAACATCGCTATAAAATTTATGATAATATGTGTAAGAACTATAAGAATACTTGTTTAAAATTCTAGGAAAATAAAATGATTAAAACCAGTAAATTAATTTTGCTTTTATATTGGAGGTGAATCAGGGATGGAAATACTAGCAAAGTTAATATTTATTTGAATAAATATTAGAGTACTTTTATTTTAAAAATATTTTAATTTTTTAATTATTATTTTATTCACATAATTGACACACGGTCAAAACGACTATTTAAACAAATATTTGACTTGTGAAACAGAACAATTCAGATTCCACCCAAGAATCTAAGAATAGTCCGTCAGGTAGCGTCGTAAAATATAGACTGTTCCAAGTAATGCTGTTTTTTTTTGTAGATCATATGGGGTCACTTCGTTGACGTTTAATTGCTGTAAATAGTTGAACAGCTTCTTTGAAGGTGCACCGATAACTATTGAGATGACTTTGGTATGTTAAGCCACAGTCATCCAACTTCGATTGCCAGATCTCGATATTTTGTAATGTTTTTCCAGTTCTTTGTTGTTGATGTTGTTATCACTGGGTACAGCGATATCGATAATCCAAACCTGTCGATGTTCGATAATTATGATGTCAGGTCTATTGTGTTCCAAATGCCGATCAGTTTGGATTCTAAAGTCCCAGAGAATTTTTGCTGTTTGGTTTTCCAATACTGTCTCTTGACAATATTGGTTATAATGCCTGTTATTATAATTTATTAAATAATTGCATTATAATGCCTGTTCTTGAGCTGCGAGAATAAATCCTTCTGTTTCTTTTTTAATATATCCATATTGTAGCTATTGTCATTTGTTCGCGTTAATTTTTTCCCTCAGTATCTCGAAGAAATTGGCTATACAAGGGTCTATTTTTCCAGCGTACATATCGGTTATTCTGCTGTTCCTTATTTAATCGGATTTATTTCCTGTTGCTTTCAGAAGGCCCTCTTGTGTAATAATTGCTGGAAGCATTTGCTCAGAGCTATTGTCGATGTAACTTTGCAAACTAATTTCTTCTTCTTCCACAGTCTGTCTCACTTGCAGCAGACCCCGTCCACCTATACTCCTCGGTAGGTACAACCGGTCAACATCGCTTCGTAGATGTAATGTTGACCGGTTAGATTGACCGGAATGATGCATAGTCATTAGTTTTCTAGTTTTGCGGTCCAGGTCTTCTTTTGTCCAGTCTATTATGCCAGCTGTGTGTATCGGATCACTGATATAGCCCAAGAATTCATTGCTCTAATTGTGTTTAATCCATTTAGTTTTGTTTTCAGAATATTTCTAACTTTTTTGATGTATTCTGATGCAGCCTGTTGTTTAACTTTTAGTGGAGAATATCAGTGGCTTCTAATATTCCTAGATATTTACAGTGTTCGTTATCTGAAATTGCTTTTATGTATTTCTCTTGATCAAAATTAAAATCGCTAGTGTCATTAATTTTTCCTCGTTTAATAGATAAAATTGCGCATTTATCTAAACCAAATTCCATTTTGATGTCCTGACTGAAAATACGAATGTTCAATAAAGAATCTATTTGCTGGGCCGATTTTCCATATAGCTTCAAGTCATCAACATACGACAGATGGTAAATTTTAATATTACATTTAAGAATTTCATATCTATGGTTGTTCTGTTTTCTTCAGAATCATAGACAAAGGTATCAAAGAAATGTTGATACCTTTGTCTATGATGTTTAATGCTAATATCTCCAAATCGTTCATTATTGACTAATTATTATTATTATTATTATACAATTGAAAACAAAGCCAAGATATCATTCACAATAATTTCACTGATGATAATATAGCACAGTTTCCTGTTATCAGAGTACATGGAGAAAAAAAAAATAATGAAAAATAAATAAATAAAACTCTAGCCCAGTGGTTCTTTAACCTTTTTTTGCCTGGCGCTCCCCTACTCAATTTTACACTCAGTTAATGACTCGATAAGATAATTATAATATATTATTAGGTAAACCTAAATTACCATCAACATATCTGAACTGATAGTTAATCAAAAATTAATGACTTTGATACAAATCAATTTTTGCTCAAAAAAGAATGTAAACTTACTATATTTAATAAACCAATCACTAATGGCTACTCTGAGCCTCATGAAATCCTACTAATTTTTCAATATCAGGTTCAGATACAAACGAAGTCTCACGTTTGTACCTGAACACTTTCACTTATTTGCAATCTTTGCTAATAATTGCAACACGACGCTAAATCCTTTCTCGACCAAGTCTGAAGAAAGAAAAGCAATGAGCAGTAATTTTATTTCTTGCCAAAGCTGGAGGATACTTGCATTTGCATGTTTGGCGAGAATCTTTCATACCCACGCTGCTGAAATTGTACTTGAGCTTCAAAATCATTTTTAAGTGAATAAATTCTTCACATAAATTTCGATGAACAGAAGTGACATCAGCAACAACAATAATCCAAATCTGTATCTAACATTAAATCATCATCTATTACACAGTCCAACACAATTTTTGCTGACTTTTATATGAGACTTGTTTTTTTACTAATTTCGGTGCGCTGATTTCAAATATCAAACCCATTTTTCTCTATCACGTCAGGTTTTTCCTCTATGGCATTTTCTTTTTGCTAATTTGTAAGTTTTTGATAGTTTTAAGGAGGCGGTACTATTTAGAAGATCAAAAAAAAATCGATTTTTTAATATTATTTTCTGAAAGTATGTACTTTTAAAAATCTGTTCCTAACTTTTTATTAAGAAATTCGAAAAATTCCCGAAGATATAGCCTATTATTCAAAGCGGTGCGCAGATCAGAATCGGAGCGCTCACCGCTCTCGCTTGTTAGTAAACGAATAAATGCGTAAGAACCTGCAACGGCACATACTGGCGCTTTGAATGCGAGAGAGGCCGATAATTAGATACATAACTACTTAACAATATTCATTAAAAATTACAAGAATATTTATAAAATAAATAACAATTTTACTTACACATGAGTTTCAGGGAATAAATTTTTGTTTGTAGCAATTTCTGCTGTGTGTTCTGTTTTGGCAATCCCTTTGAATACTCCAACAGCAGTCGGCCATCATGCGCCAGTACGTGCCGTTGCAGGTTCTTACGCATTTATTCGTTTACTAACAAGCGAGAGCGGTGAGCGCTCCGATTCTGATCTGCGCACCGCTTTGAATAATAGGCTATATCTTCGGGAATTTTTCGAATTTCTTGATAAAAAGTTAGGAACAGATTTTTAAAAGTACATACTTTCAGAAAATAATATTAAAAAATCGATTTTTTTTGATCCTCTAAATAGTACTGCCTCCTTAAAACTATCAAAAACTTACAAATTAGCAAAAAGAAAATGCCATAGAGGAAAAACCTGACGTGATAGAGAAAAATTGATATTTGAAATCAGCGCATCCAAATTAGTAAAAAAACAGGTCAGATCATAATCAGCAGAAAAAAAAAATTTTTTTTGTTGGCCAGTGTTATTTGTAGACTTGGGAACTGCAGAAAATCTCGTCTTGCAATTAAGTCCAGGACGATTTTTAAATTTAGTTTTTAATTCGCGAAAGTACTCCAAATTCTTTTTTGCTTTATTTGGATGCTTTGTTCTTAATCATTCTTGAAGGCTTCATTCTTTCGTTTGAGAAAGTTTTGTCACATATTAAGTACATTGATAACTCTTCATTATTTCTACACATAATAACTCCATATTTTAAATATTCACTTGAATATTGACGACACTTTATTTTTTCACACATTTTAATGGGCTACAGTGCTACGCAATATCAACGAAATGCGCCACACGATACCACGGGTTAGATGTAAACTGCAAACCAGGGTTATCAGATGGGCGTTAGGAAAAGTAGCAGACAAAGCTTATAAAAGAAGTGGATTCTACTAAAAATAGCCCAAATTAATTATTTTCAATGTAGAAAATTCAGACCAAAAAGTAGTCTAATTACTTAATTTTCAATTCTAAAAAATAAGTAGCGAATAAATTCGAACAGTATTGTCAGACATACAATATTCTGTACAGTACGAACATACGTACGAATTAAAAATCTATGGTCAGTTTAACAATAAGTCTTATATTTTATTCTGTACAGTGTTGTCAAACGCGCAACAAAATAGGGATGCTGGATTAAATGCGGAATTTTTTGCTTTTATTATATTAGTAGCATTATAACGCTTATCGCCCCCCCCTCAGCGTTCACCCCCCCCCTGGGGATGATGTGAACGCTGGTTTGTTCTGAGAACAAACCAGCCTGAGAACAAACTCAGCCTGAGAATAAACAATGGTTTGTTCTAAGACTGCTTGGGTTCTGGAAATAAATAGTCAAATCTTGCAGCTCTCAATCTGTTTATCTATCCCTCTTAAATACGCGATTTCGGTGAAATTACCTTGTATCTTATTAAACCATCTGAAATCTGAACAACTGGATGTAAATAGTTAACATGTGGCGTGATAGTAGAGCTCTAAACGTCCATTATTCAGTAGAAAAATCGATGAACTTAAGATTAATACTTCTATAGAAGAACTGCGATAACAGCCTGATTATACTGAGCAAACGCACTGCTAGTAGCAATTCCAGCAAAGAATTGTTGTCATGACATTGTCTTGCTCTACAGGTTATTATTAGCAGCTAATGGGAAAATTTTGCGTCTACTTTTATTGTTCTTTTGCATATTTATTTCGGGATTTGCAGATCTTGTTCTTGACTTTTGAGATTATAGCGCACTTGCACCAGTCTAAAAGTTCGCTCATATTTTCTTTGATTTCTAGATGTCTGTTTTTTTTTTTTTATCTGCGTATTACGTGTTATAGTTAATAACTGTTTTCTTTTTGTTAAATGGTAGTTTCATGTCTCAACTAGTTTATTGTTTAGCTAAGTCGTGTTTTGTTGTTTTTAATATAAGCAAGTCTTATGTTTTCTGTAAAAGTACCTCAGCCATTCGCATGTAATTTTAATCCTTATCAATAAAAATTTTCTACCATATTTTTCTTCTGTTTTTAGACCAGAGAGAGAATTTCTATTGCTTTTATTAGTCTTGGGTCATTGACTCAAAGATTAAAGAAGTGTATTTCTTGCTACTCAAGAAATGCACTTCCCTTTTTTTATGAGCTAATAAATTAATAAATAAATGAGCTAATAAAATATCTAAAA